>NW_010357939.1:30242-61979 GCF_000414095.1 Morus notabilis | reverse complement strand
AAACCAACATATTCCTATGTGTTTTAGTTTACAAATCTGACGTTAACATCAATTTTAATGGGTTGTACGAGATAATAGTATATTCCTATACTATCTCTTACATTATCCAAGCTAGATCTAACTTAACCAACCTTTCCAGAATTAGCTTAAGTTTGTGTTTTCTTACTAAATGATGGCCTGTCACTTAATAGAAAGTAAACAATAAATATGCTTGAATAAACCAGATGAAAATTACATTATCAATCAAAATAGCAAATAGATCTTCATTGCAACTTTGGTTCCATCAATAATCCTAGCTAAGGAATTTAGCTCATGTTTAGTTCAACAAAATCAGAATTAATAACAAATAACAGATCCATAAGGTCTCGGAAAGTAAATACAGAGAGAAGGAGAAAACAGCTAAGCTAGAATCTGAGGTCAAAAACCCCTGTATATCCGTGTTGTACTCTTCTTTTCTCCAGCTCCAGCGTCCAAAATTCCCTGTACTCTCTTCTGTCTCCGTTTCCAGCTCGTACAGAGATTCTGTGCGCCTCCCCTTCTTTCTCCTCCTTTCTCTCGCTGTTGTACTATACTCTCCTTTTCCTTTATATACTAGGGCATGTTGAGGTGCCCTAGTGACAAGTGTATGCATGAGAGTCATGATTGATGGTCCCCCCTCCTGGTGCTCTTACAGCTGTCCCGTCAGTGCTTGAACCACTACCAGCGCTAAAAGACAAACTGCGCCAGCTTGCTAATTTTTGGCTGCTCCTGCTTTTGCTGCGACTTTGCTGCAGCAATGCTATGGCATTGGGGGCATTTCAACATTTGTGTTTTCCACCGCGCTTTTCTCACCAAAAGCCTACGTCAGCACCTCCTGTGGACATCATGCACTAAGTTCCCAGGGTCAATGCAATGAGTTGAATTTAGGAATAACTTCAAAATATAGCAAGATTTCCCATAAATAACGACTTTCTGCCACACGGAAAAAGATTAATAAATGCTATTCAAAATACTAACAACAAAGGCATTTTACCCGGAGAATATAAACAAATATTAAGCCTAAAAGTATGCTAAATAACTCTATTTCTGTGAGTTATCAACAATCAAGAATCAACTTCCTCTATGATATATAATTAGTAACTTGCAAATACTATAGATAAAAACAATTCAAAGTGACACATATTATTCGAATGTAAAGGATAAAACATGCAAACAACATAAGTTTATCCTAATACAAGCAAACAATTCAAGTTCCATTACAACTTCCAAGGGAGAAACACATAGACAATTGTCATGCATTCCTACGATTCCTCCAGTCATTAAACATATCTTGGGCTACAGTATTCCTCCACCCAGTCCACTCCTCTGAAGGCTCAACGGCCGTCATCAAATCATCATTATCTTCTACTTCTTCATCATTCTCACTCTCATCTTCTGGTATTGGATTTGGAACGTCATTAGGCATTTCGCGCCTAATAAAATTATGTAAAAAACAACATGCCAAGATAATGCGATTTTGAGTTTTAATTGGAAAGAACGATGGACAACGAAGAATCGCCCAACGACTCTTAAGTACACCAAAACATCTCTTAATCACATTCCTAGCATGTGAATGTTTCATATTAAAATACTCTTGTGCATTCCTAGGTTGTGTTCCATCTTCCCATTCCTTTAGATGGTACCGTTGGCCACGAAATGGAGCAAGGAAACCTTTACAATTGGTGTATCCAGCATCAAAGAGATAGTAACATCCTATTAAAAGAATTGATAAATATAGATTTAACATTTTGTAAATGTAACAACGAATGTTGTAACAAAGAAAGAGTAAACTACTTTACTAGTAACAAACAAACTTACCATTTGGAACACGTAAACCATTTGCCCTACGTAGAGCATCGTGTAATACTCTACCATCAGCTGCAGATCCTTCCCATCCAGGCAACACATATATAAATTTCATATCTCGTGTGCATATTCCTAAGACGTTTGTTGCTAGGGCTCTATGTCAATTTCGGTATTTGGGTCTCTCTGTCATAGGCACTCTCACCCTAATATAGGTTCCATCTAGTGCACCTAGGCAATTCTATAATAAATAAAAGATATAATTACTAGTAACGGTAGTTTAGGTGCAGCAATCCTATTTCAAAAACTAGGAGTCTCAGTTTCTAAGTTTTATCAATTCCTAGAAAAGACAGCTTTAGCGACTGTTACGGAAATAATAATAAAATATTCTACACAGCCCCAAAAATTACAAAATCAGCGCCTAATCGAACTAGACATCTAGGGCTTTCCAAAGAGCTATCATAAGCTTCGTTTCAGGTCTGTTAAGGTCTCCAAAAACACATTATACCAGCTCAAAACGTGGCTGTTTTAGTGCAGAATTTCTGAAAATCATGCATAACTTCAAAAATGCATAACTTGAACTATAGTTGTCCGTTTGAGGTGATTCTTGCGGCTATACGAAGCTTAGGATGTCTAGTTTCCAATTCTGTGACCTATTCAATCAAATTCATCTCCAAAGATTCCTAGAATTCAACAGAATCAAATATGTCCAGATTAGATTCTTGAAATCTCTAAGAAATTCATCTCTAATCTTGAAATTAACTTCAAGGTTGAATTACCCATCAAAAAAGAGTGAAAGCCCTCTATTTTGGAAGCTTGGACATCATCGCTCATGGAGGAAGATAGGGAGAACCGAAAGAGAGAGAGAGAGTGTTTTAAAGAGAGAACATGGGAGTGAGAGTGGGAGAGAGAGGGTTAACGTGAGAGAGAACGATGAAAGGATGATAAAAATAATTAGAAGTGAGATGTTTGGATCTTAAAATCAAATTTGAACCATTATGCAACATTATAAAAATGTATTCTCAAATGTAAAATCAGATTTGAACTATTATGCAACGTTATAAAAAATTATGCAACGTTATAAAAATGTCCTCTCAAATGTAAAATCAGATTTGAACCACTATGCAACATTATTAAAATGTTCTCTCAAATGGATTTGTTATAAGAAATTCTAATAAATAAGATTTTGAACTCAAAATTGTCTTTTACAAACACTCCTGCCACATAATAAATAAAATAAGTATGAAAATTAAACATGGGCTTTTTTTTATTTTTTATAAAGTTTATTTTTTATAAACTCTAAATGACGTGATTCTAACTCCCACACGTCACTAATAATATGGTCTAAATGGTAGTAATGGTGGTTTAGGTGCAGCAGTCCTATTTCAAAAAATAGGGGTCTTAGTTTCTTTGTTTTATCAATCCTAAAATAGACAGCTTTAGCGACTGTTACGGGAATAATCATAAAATATTCTACACAGCCCCAAAAATTACAAACTCAGTGCTTAATCGAAGTATACATCTAGCACTTTCCAAAGGGATATCATAAGTGTAGTTTCAGGTCTGCTAGTGTCTCCAAAAACACATTATACCAGATCAAAACGTGGCTATTTTCTGCGGAATTTCTGGAAATCTTGCTTAGCTTTAAAAATGCATAACTTGAACTATAGTGTTCTGTTTGAGGTCATTCTTGCGCCTATACGAAGCTTCAGATGTTTGTTTTTTCAATTATTTAACTTGTTCATTCAAATTTAGCTCCAAAGATTCCCAATATTCAACAGAATCAAACCTGTCCAGGTTAGGTTCTTTGACTGTTTTTCCAACAACTTGAAAAATTCATAACTTAAGCTACAACATTCATTTTTAGGTGATTCAAATTTCCTATCAAAGCTTGAAGAGTCTATTTTAAGGTTCTAACATAGCTAACATTAAAACTAATTTTGAATAATCAAGTCCTATGCTTTTCCTTGGGCTGCTCCTAGAATTCTCCCAAAAATCATGTGAATCAAGTTGGGAAAGTATGATTAAGTCCAAAATAATTACATTCAAGAGAGAAATTTCAAAGAAACTCATATTTTAATAAACTCCAACTTTGACAATTTGGGATTTTAGAAATTAGCCAACGTCTAAGGCTTTAGAAAACATTGACAATAAAGAGCATCACTAAACCAAACAAATTACTACAAAGAAAATAATATTTTAGAATTAAAGAAGAAGGGGAAAAACCCTACATCAAGGTTCTTGAAATCTCTAAGAGGACGTTCGTCTCTTAAGAAATTCATCTCTAATCTTGAAATTGACTTCAAGGTTGACTTCAGGCTGCCTTTGGTCGGGGGAATGGAATGGAAAGGAAAAGCCATTCCACCTAATTCCATATTTTGGTTTCATCTTTGGGTTAGAAAGGGCGTTCCTCCGGAAAGCCCATTCACTCATTTTGAGTGAATTGCCATTAACGTGGGGGCCTGTGAAATTGCTTTTCCATTCTGCTTGATGCCCTAGCCCCCATTTCTTGCTCGACCACCGAGCTCCAGCCATTGACCATCGACCTCCAGAGCACTCCTCCTCGCTTCCTTTTTTCTTCTTCTTCTCGATCTCCGGCAAGAGAGGTTTGGCTCGATTCTTCCCGATCTCCGGGGAAGATCTAAGAGGTTTGGCTCCGATCAAAACGAAGAAGTTCTAGCGCGGCTCGATTCTTGGCTCGCATCGTTGCTGCTGCTGCTGCTTCTTGGATCTTCACCGGTGCCTCACTGCCGCTGCTTCTTGGAGTTTCACGGGCACGAAGACGAGGTACTATTTCGTCGAACTCCTGTTTGCTGTCGTTTTTCTTTTTATTGTCGTTTGACAGAGGAAATGTTCATACTTTCTTCATTTTGCTGCTTCTTTTTGGTAAAATTTCCAGATATTTAACATAGCTTTTTTTACTTCCAACTCCAAAACAAAGTCATACGCGCATCTGAAGCCATTGGCCACATTGTTTTGGCGTATTGTGTGATATTTCTAGAATTTGATATAAAGCTTCTGTTTTGTGTCAAAGGCTGCTGGAAATTTGATTGGTTTTTATTAGATTAGTGGAAAACCCAACAATAATTCTTGATTTTTTAGACGTTTTGTTCATTTTTGTCATCGTTCAGGTTTTGGATTACTTATTTTAAGAAGTGGGTTTTTTCTGGATAAGAGGGTTTACGGTTTAGGTGAAGTTCTTAGACGTTTATTTATTTATTTTAGGTGATTTTTTGATTTGGGGTTGTCTCTCATTGCTCAGCTTGTTTAATACTTACTTTCAGAAGTGTGTCAAAGATCAGGGGCTTTGAGGATTTGGGGTTCAACTTGTTTATTTTAGGGAATTCTTGATTTTGAGCACCTTGGGAAAGATTCTTGTGGTTTTGGTTAATTGTTGGTTTTGTTCTTTACGAATAAGAAGAGAGAAGAAAAACAAGATGGTTGGGGCCAGTGATAGAGAGATTCATAATAGTGTGTACTTAATGGGTTAATACATAACTCAAATGGGTCAATTGAGGAGAAGCTTGATGAGATCCGTTGGCTTATGGGCAAAGCGGAAGGAGACCCTCTTAAGATAGTTGGTGTAGGTGCGGGTGCTTGGGGCAGTGTCTTCACTGCCATGGTACAGGACAATTATGGTCACTTGAGAGATAAAGTTTTGATAAGAATTTGGAGAAGGCCCGGGAGAGCCGTGAATAGATCCACTGTCAAGCACCTGTTTGAGGGAAGATGTGTTGAGGAGGCTAATTTATGTTTTGTGTTTGCAGCAGTTATACATGTTTTGTGTTTGCAATTTTGTGTTATGCACAAGTTGCCACAAGTCAATTTTTATCTCGACTCATGTAATTTTCATGTTCTCATTTTCAGCTTATAATACATATATGTTGTAGATTATGTTCTCCAACTGCTTGTAAAAAGTTCTTAGAGACAATATTTTTGCATGAATTATGAGTGTTGTATCACTTAGATTCCTGAACTTTTTATTTTGACAATGTAACTCCTGACTTTTTTTTTAGAGACAACTGAATATTATGCATGTAGTTGATTATTCTTAACTTTGGAAACGGTGTCAACCTCCGTTCAAGTGTGTCATCCTTTTGGTTGTTTTATTGTAGGATAATGACTCGCTTAGGATTAGTCAAGAGTGAAAGCTTGAGAAAGAGGAAGATAGTTGCTTTGCTTTTACATTGGTTGAATATTATGCATGTAGTGCAACAGTTCTTTCAATTGATGGAAATAGTGGTGATGGAGGATATAGAATCAAACTGACTACAGAGACAACTTTATGTGCTTGACGTGTTTGTTCATAGGCAATATGTTCATCAACTAGCTTATGCAAGTGATGTCATATGCAGAGATCAATTAAGGATGAATAGAAATGCCTTCACTAATTTGTGCACATTGCTAGAATCTAGGGGTGGGTTGAAAGCATCTAAGTATTTGCAAGTAGATGAGCAAGTGGCTGTGTTTTTACATACCATTGCTCACCATGAGAAAAATAGAGTTATAAAATTCCATTTTATGAGATCTGGACAAACGGTTAGTAAGTACTTTCACAATGTCTTGCATTCAATCATTCAACTTCATGGAGTGTTATTCGTTAGACCTGAGCCGGTTGCAGATAACTCAACTGATGAGAGGTGGAAATGGTTTAAGGTACGTCCCTATTTATGTGTTATGTTTAAAATGGGTAGCACCCGTGGTGTAATCAAGGTTTTAAAAGGCGGAATCGGGCCTCGAGGCGTTTTGCCTTTACGAGGCGAGGCGTAAGCCTAAAGGCGCTTTGAGGCGTAAGCCTAAAAAAATGCCTATAAATTTTTTTAAAAAAAAATAGTAACAAAAACTAAATTCATACTTAATAATTATTAAAAACAAGAAATTTAACCAAACATCCACATAAAGACTAAATAATTATCAAATCCTAATATCATAAGGTTCATGTTGCACTTCTAAATGCCTAATCGCCCAACTCATCAATCACCATCACTATTAAGAGAAGCATCAGCCAATTTAAATCTCTCAATGTCCACGAACTCTTGACTGTCAGTGTCAAAACCAGAGTTTATCCACTCTTCTTCTTCATCCTCTTGCACGGTCCCTTTGCCTCTATCACCTAATAATCAAAATTAAGCTTAAGTTACTATCTCTTATATGATAATTAGAGTAAATAGTAGAGAAGACAACTAATAATTCACTACGACTACTGCTAGCATTTTGTGGAGGTCTCATCCTAATTCCAAACTTAAACACGAAAAAAAAGACCAGAATTACACGAGAAAAAACAAACAATATAGCATAAAATTGAAGATTGTTAAGCCTTTTTCACTTGTAACACACGACCCACATATTGTTGAAGTAAAATAACACTTGTCACTTGTAACATGACCCACATATTTATGAAACTAAAGATAACACTTGTCACTTGTAACACGACCCACATATTAGAGTAAGACTTCAAATGAAAACTGTAACAAATGGTTTCTGTTTCTCTCATAAACACAGATAAGGAACATCAATGCATAAGAATAAAAATTTTTAATTTACATAATAGAGTAAGCCTTCAAAATGAAAAAAAAAAGTCGAGAAGAGATTAGATACCTCTTGTGAAGTCTCGTGCTGCCGCAGTTGGTTAGAGCAGAGGTGAAGGAACCTTGTGAGGCGAAGAAGGAGCTGCGAAGGAGGCACGGCGGTCGGTGGAAGGTGTGGAAGGATGAGAAGATTTTGCAGAGGGAGAGGTTATATTTTCAGTCTCTGGTATTGGGGCTTTTTGGGCCGGCGGGCCCAATTCAGTCAGGGTTAAAAAAACCCACTAAAAACCTGATACAAGCAAGGCGTACGCCTCACTAACCGCCTGAGGCGCTGCTCAAAGGCATGCGCCTCAAGTGGCTGAGGCGCACGCCTCAACTCCTACCCTTTGAGGCGTAGGAGTTGAGGCGCTTTTCCAGTGCCTCGCCACGAGGCGCGCCTCAGGCGCTTTTTAAAACAATGGTTACTACCATTTAGAACATATTATTTGTGGCGTGTGCGAGTTAGAATCATGTCATTTGGGCTTTTTGTAACTCAAGTTGTGCGCATTGGAAGTATCATGTAGAAACTTCTCAAAAGCTGTCAAAACCAGGAACGAATAGAATTTTGATGTCTTGAAAACTGTTTTGGAGGCATTTAGAGAACTCAGATTTGGGCATATGATACCCCTCAACTTTTACATATTTATAATTTTATCCTAAATATTCTAAACATTATAAAAATAAAAAAATGCTCAGGTTAAATTTTAATACTTATTTTATCTATTATGTGGTGGAAGTGTTTGTAAAAGGCAATTTTGAGTTCAAAATCTTATTTCTTAGAATTTCTTATAACAAGTACATTTGAGAGTACATTTAATAATGTTGTATAATGGTTCAAATATGATTTTACATTTGAGAGGACATTTTTATAATGTTGCATAATGGTTCAAATTTGATTTTAAGATTCAAACGTTTCACTTCTAATTATTTTTATCATCTCTCCTTCCCTCTCTCTCACGTTAACTCTCTCTCTCCCCCTCTCACTCTCTCACATTCTCTCTCTCCCTCACTCTCTCTCTCTTTCGGTTCTCCCTCTCTTCCTCCATGAGAGGTGCTGTCCAAGCTTCCAAAATAGAGGGCTTTCACTCTATTTTTGATGGGTAATTCAACCTTGAAGTCAATTTTAAGATTAGAGATGAATTTCTTAGAGATTTCAAGAAGCTTGAGGTAGGGTTTTTCCCTTTCTTCTTTAATTCAAAAATATTATTTTATTTGTAGTAATTTGTTTGGTTTAGTGATGCTCTTTATTGACAATGTTTTCTAAAGCCTTAGACGTAACCTAATTTCTAAAATTCTAAATTGTCAAAGTTGGAGTTTATAAAAGTATGAGTTTTCTTTGAATTTATCTCTTGAATGTAATTATTTTAGACTTAATCATACTTTCCTCAACTTGATTTACCTGATTTTGGGGAGGATTCTAGGAGCAGCCCAAGGAAAAGCATATGATTTGATTATTCAAAATAAGTTTTAATGCTAGCTATGTTAGAACCTTAAACTAGATTTTTCAAGTTTTGATAGGAAATTTGAATCATCCAGAAAGGAATTTTGTAGCTTAAGTTATGAAATTTTCAAGTTGTTGAAAAAACTGTCAAAGAATTTAACCTGGACAGATTTGATTCTGTTGAATTTTAGGAATCTTTGGAGATGAATTTGAATGAATAGGCTACAAAATTAGAAACTAGACATCCTAAGCTTCGTATAGCCGCAAGAATCACCTTAAACGGACAATTATACTTCAAGTTATGCAGTTTTAAAGTTATGCATGATTTTTAGAAATTCTTAAAAAACAGTCACGTTTTGAGTTGGTATGATGTGTTTTTGGAGACCTTAACAGACCTGAAACTAAGCTTATGGTAGCTCTTTGGAAAGCCCTAGATGTCTAGTTCAATTAGGCACTGATTTTGTAATTTTTGGGGTTGTCTAGAATATTTTATGATTATTCTCGTAACAGTCGCTAAAGTTGTCTTTTCTAGAAATTGATAAAACATAGAAACTGAGACCACTAGTTTTTGAAATAGGATTGCTGCACCTAAACCACTATTACTACCATTTAGAATATATTATTAGTGACGTGTGGGAGTTAAAATCACGTCATTTGCGCTTTTTGTAACTCGAGTTGTGTGCATTGGAAGTTTCATGTATAAACTTCTCAAAAGCTGTCAAAACTAGGAAACCATAGAATTTTGATTTCTGAAAAACTGTTTTTGAGGCATTTAGAGAGCTCAGATTTGGGCATATGATACCCCTCGACTTTTACATATTTAAAATTTTATCCTAAATATTCTAAACTTTATAAAAAATAAAAAGCAGCCCATGTTAAATTTTCATACTCATTTTATCTATTATGTGGCATGAGTGTTTGTAAAAGGTAATTTTGAGTTCAAAATCTTATTTATTAGAATTGCTTATAATAACTACATTTGTGAGGACATTTTATTAATGTTGCAAAATGGTTCAAATATGATTTTACATTTGAGAGGGCATTTTTATAGTGTTGCATAATGGTTCAACTCTAATTTTAAGATTCAAACATCTCACTTTTAATTATTTTTATCATCTTTTCTTCCCTCTCTCTCACATTAACTATCTCTCCCACTCTCACTCTTCCATGTTCTCTTGCTCCCTCACTGTCTCTCTCTTTTGGTTCTCCCTCTCTTCCTCCGTGAGAGGTGTTGTCCAAGCTTTCAAAATAGAGGGCTTTCACTCTATTTTTGATGGGTAATTCAACCTTGAAGTCAATTTTATGATTAAAGATGAATTTCTTAGAGATTTCAAGAAGCTTGATGTAGGATTTTTCTCCTTCTTTAGTTCAAAAATATTGTTTTCTTTGTAGTAATTTGAGAGGACATTTTAATAATGTTGCATAATGGTTCAAATCTAATTTTACAGTTGAAAGGACATTTTAATAATATTGCATAATGGTTCAAATCTGATTTTAAGATCCAACAATCTCATTCTAATCATTTTTATCATCTCGCATTCCCTATCTCTCACGTTAACTCTCTCTCCCCCTCTCACTCTCTCACGTTCTCTCTCTCCCTCACTCTCTCTCTTTCGGGTCTCCCTCTCTTCCTCCATAAGAGGTGCTGTCCAAGCTTCCAAAATAGAGGGCGTTCACTCTATTTTTCATGGGCAATTCAACCTTAAAATCAATTTCAAGATTAGAGATGAATTTCTTAGATATTTTAAGAAGCTTGATGTAGGGTTTTTCCCCTTCTTTACTTCGAAAATATAGTTTTCTTTGTAGTAATTTGAGAGGATATTTTAATAATGTAGCATAATGGTTCAAATTTGATTTTACATTTGTGAGGATATTTTAGTAATGTTGCATAATGGTTCAAATTTGATTTTACATTTGAGAGGTCATTTTAATAATGTTGCATAATGGTTCAAATCTGATTTTAAGATCCAAACATCTCACTTCTAATTATTTTTATCATCTCTTCTTCCCTCTCTCTAATGTTAACTCTCTCTCTTTCGGTTCTGCCTCTCTTCCCCCCATGAGAGATGCTGTCCAAGCTTTGAAAATAGAGGGCTTTCACTCTTTTTTTTATGGGTAATTCAACCTTGAAGTCAATTTTAAGATTAGAGATGAATTTCTTAGAGATTTCAAGAAGCTTGAGGTAGGGTTTTTCCCCTTTTTCATTAATTCGAAAATATTGTTTTCTTTGTAGTAATTTGTTTGGTTTAGTGATGCTCTTTATTGTCAATGTTTTCTAAGGCCTTAGACGTTACCTAATTTTTAAAATCCCAAATTGTCAAAGTTGGAGTTTATTAAAATATGAGTTTCTTTGAAATTTCTCTCTTGAATGTAATTATTTTGGTCTTAATCATACTTTCCCAACTTGATTCACATGATTTTAGGGAAGATTCTAAGAGCAGCCCAAGAAAAAGAATAAGATTTGATTATTCAAAATTTGTTTTAATGATAGCTACGTTAGAACCTTAAAATAGACTTTTCAAACTTTGATAGGAAATTTGAATCACCCAAAAAGGAATTTTGTAGCTTAAGTTATGAATTTTTCAAGTTGTTGAAAAATCTGTCAAAGAATCTAACCTGGACAGATTTGATTCTGTTGAATTCTGGGAATCTTTGGAGATGAATTTGAATGAAGAGGTTACAGAAGTGGAAACTAGACATCATAAGCTTTGTATAGCCGCTAGAATCACCTCAAACGGACAACTATTGTTCAAGTTATGCATTTTTAAAGTTATGCATGATTTTCAGAAATTGTACACAAAAACATCCACGTTTTGAGCTGGTATAATGTGTTTTTGGAGACCTTAACAGACCAGAAACTAAGCTTGTGATAGCTCTTTGTAAAGCCCTAGATGTCTAGTTCAATTAGGAACTGATATTGTAAGTTTTGGGGCTGTGTAGAATATTTTATGATTTTTTCCGTAACAGTCGCTAAAGCTGTCTTTTCTAGGAATTGATAAAACATAGAAACTCAGACCCTTAGTTTTTGAAATAGAATTGATGCGCGTAAACCACAGTTACTACAATTTAGAACTTATTATTAGTGACGTGTGAGAGTTAGAATCACATCATTTGCGCTTTTTGTAACTCGAGTGGTGCGCATTGGAAGTTTCATGTAGAAACTTCTCAAAACGTGTCAAAACCAGGAAAGAATAGAATTGTGATTTCTTGAAAACTGTTTTTGAGGCATTTAGAGAGCTCAGATTTGAGCATATGATACCACTCGACTTTAACATATTTAAAATTTTATCCTAAATATTCTAAACTTTTTAAAAAATAAAAAACAGTCCATGTTAAATTTTCATACTTATTTTATCTATTATGTGGCGAGAGTGTCTGTAAAAGGCAATTTTGAGTTCAAAATCGTATTTATTAGAATGACTTATAACAACTACATTTGAGAGGACATTTTATTAATGTTACAAAATGGTTTAAATATGATTTTACATTTGATAAGGCATTTTTATAATATTGCATAATGGTTCAACTCTGATTTTAAGATCCAAACATCTAACTTCTAATTATTTTTATCATCTCTCCTTCCCTCTCTCTCACGTGAACTCTTTCTCTCCCCCTCTCACCCTCTCATGTTTTCTCTCTCCCTCACTCTCTCTCTCTTTCGGTTCTCCGTCTCTTCCTCCATGAGAGGTGTTGTCCAAGCTTCCAAAATAGAGGGCTTTCACTCTGTTTTTGATGGGTAAT
The DNA here is from genome assembly GCF_000414095.1 of Morus notabilis. Classification (NCBI taxonomy): domain Eukaryota; kingdom Viridiplantae; phylum Streptophyta; class Magnoliopsida; order Rosales; family Moraceae; genus Morus; species Morus notabilis. The sequence continues at coordinate 49,409 of NW_010357939.1, read as the reverse complement.
CCAACCTTGAAGAGAGAGAGAGAGTTGACATGGGAGAGAGGGAAGGAGAGATGATAAAAATAATTAGAAGTGAGATGTTTGGATCTCAAAATCAGATTTGAACCATTATGCAACATTATAAAAATGTCCCCTCAAATGTAAAATCAGATTTGAACCATTATGCAACATTATTAAAATGTCCTCTTAAATGTATTTGTTATAAGAAATTCTGATAAACAGGATTTTGAACTCAAAATTGTTTTTGACAAACACTCCCCGCCACATAATAGATAAAATAAGTATGAAAATTTAACATCGGTTTCTTTTTTATTTGTCATAATGTTTTGAATTGTTAGGTTAAAATTATAAATATGTAAAAGTCAAGGGGTATCATATGCTCAAATCCGACCTCTCTAAATGTCTCAAAAACAGTTCCAAGAAATCAAAATTCTGTTCTTTTATGCTTTTCACAGCTTTTAAGAAGTTTCGACATGAAAGACCAATGTGCACAACTCAAGTCACAAAACTCCAAATGACGTGATTCTAAATCCTACACATCACTAATAATATGTTATAAATGGTAGTAACGGTGATTTAGGTGCAGCAATCCTATTTCAAAAAGTAGGGGCATCAGTTTCTTTCTTTTATCAATTCCTAAAAAAGACAACTTTAGCGACTGTTACGGGAATAATTATAAAATATTCTCCACAGCCCTAAAAATTACAAACTCAGCGCCTAATCGAACAACAAATCTAGGACTTTCGAAAGAGCTATCATAAGCTTAGTTTCAGGCATGTAGAGGTATCTAAAAACACATTATCCCAGATCAAAACGTGACTGTTTTTCTGCAGAATTTCTAGAGATCATGCTTAAATTTAAAAATGCATAACTTGAACTATAGTTGTCCGTTTGAGTTGATTCTTGCGGCTATACGAAGCATAGGATGTCTAGTTTCCAATTATGTAACCTATTCATTCAAATTCATCCCCAAAGATTCCCAGAATTAAATATTATCAAACCTGTCCAGGTTAGGTTCTTTGACAGCTTTTCCAAACACTTGAAAAATTCATAACTTGAAGCTACAAAATTGCTTTTTGGGTGATTTAAATCTCCTATCAATGCTTGAAAAATCTATTTTAAGGTTCTAACATAGTTAACATTAAAACTTATTGAGCATAATCAAGTCCCATGCTTTTCCTTGGGCTGCTCCTAGAATCCTCCCCAAAATCATGTGAATCAAGTGGGAAAAGTATGATTAAGTCCAAAATAATAACATTCAAGAGAAAAGTTTCAAAGAAACTCTACTTTAATAAACTTTAACTTTTTCAACTTGGGATTTTAGAAACTTGGTAAGGTCTAAGGCTTCAGAAAACATGGTTTATTGAGCATCAATAAACAAAACAAATTACTACAAAGAAAACTGTATTTTCGATTTTAGAAGAAGAGGAAAAACACTACCTCAAGCTTCTTGAAATCTCTAAGAAATTCATCTCTAACCTGGAAATTGACTTAAAGGTTGAATTACCCATGAAAAATAGAGTGAAAACCCTCTATTTTGGAAGCTTAGACAACACCTCTCAAAGAGGAAGAGAGGGAGAACCGAAAGAGAGAGAGAGTATGTGAGAGAGTGAGAGGGGGAGAGAGAGAGTTGACATGGGAGGGAGGGAAGGAGAGATGATAAAAATAATTAGAAATGAGATATTTAGATCTTAAAATCAGATTTGAACCATTATGCAACATTATTAAAATGTCCTCCCAAATGTAAAATCAGATTTAAACCGTTACGCAACATTATTTAAATATCATCTCAAATGTATTTGTTATAATAAATTGTAATAAATAAGATTTTGAACTCAAAATTGTCTTTTACAGACACTCCCGCCACATAATAGATAAAATAAATATGAAAATTTAACATGGGTTATTTATTTATTTTTTATAAAGTTTAGAATACTTAGGATATAATTATAAATATGTAATAGTCTAGGGTTATCATATGCCGAAATTCGAGCTCTCTAAATGCCTCAAAAATAGTTTTTAAGAAATTAAAATTCTGTTCTTTTCTAGTTGTGATAGCTTTTGAGAAGTTTCTACATGAAATTTCCAATGCGCACATCTCAAGAAACAAAACTCCAAATGACGTGATTCCAACTCTCACACGTCACTAATAATATGCTTAAATGGTAGTAATGGTGATTTAGCTACAGCAATGCTATTTCAAAAAGTAGGGGCCTCAGTTTCATTGTTTTACAAATTCTTAAAAAAGATAATTTTAGCGACGGTTACAGGAATAATTATAAAATGTTCTCCACAGCCCCAAAAATTACAAACTCAGTGGCTATTCGAACTGCACATCTAGGACTTTCGAAAGGGCTATCATAAGCTTAGTTTCAGGTCTGTTAAGATCTCCAAAAATAGATTATACCAGATCAAAACGTGGCTGTTTTTCTGCAGAATTTTTGGAAATCATGCTTAACTTTAAAAATGCATAACTTTAACTATAGTTGTCCGTTTGAGGTTATTCTTGCGGCTATACGAAGCTTAGGATGTCTAGTTTCTAAAAGAGTGAAAGCCCCCTATTTTAGAAGCTTGGACACCATCGCTCATGGAGGAAGAGAGGGAGAACCGAAAGAGAGAGAGAGTGAGGGAGAGAGAGAACGTGAGAGTGAGAGTGGGAGAGAGAGGGTTAACGCGAGAGAGGGTTAACGCGATGATAAAAATAATTAGAAGTGAGATGTTTGGATCTTAAAATCAGATTTGAACCATTATTCAACATTATAAAAATGTCATGTCAAATGTAAAATCAGATTTGAACCAATATGCAACGTTATAAAAATATCATCTCAAATGTAAAATCAAATTTGAACCACTATGCAACATTATTAAAATGTCTTCTTAAATGTATTTGTTTTAAGAAATTCTAATAAATAAGATTTTGAACTCAAAATTGTCTTTTACAAACACTCCTGCCACATAATAGATAAAGTTTAGAATATTTAGGATAAAATTATAAATATGTAAAACATGAGGGGTATCATATGCCCAAATCTGAGCTCTCTAAATGCCTCAAAAATAGTTTTTAAGAAATCAAAATTCTATTCTTTCTTGATTTTGATAGCTTTTAAGAAGTTTCTACATGAAACTTTCAATGTGCACAACTCGAGTTACAAAAAGTCCAAATGATATGATTCCAACTCCCACAAGTCACTAATAATATGTTCTAAATGGTAGTAACGGTGTTTTAGGTGCAGCAATTCTATTTCAAAAAGTAGGGGTATCAATTTCTTTGTTTTATCAATTGGTAGAAAAGACAGCTTTAGCAGTTGTTACGAGAATAATCATAAAATATTTTACACAGCCCAACAAATTACAAAATCATAGCCTAATCGAAGTAGACATCTAGGGCTTTTAAAGAGTTATCATAAGCATAGTTTCAGGTCTGATAAGGTCTCTAAAAACACATTATACCAGAACAAAACGTGGCAGTTTTTCGACAGAATTTCTAGAAATCATGTTTAACTTTAAAAATGAATAACTTGAACTATAGTTGTCCGTTTGAGGTGATTCTTGCGGCTGTACGAAACTTAGGATATCTAGTTTCCAATTTTGTCACCTATTCATTCAAATTCATCTCAAAAGATTATGAGAATTCAACATAATCAAACCTGTCCAGTTTAGGTTCTTTGACAATTTTTCTAACAACTTCAAAAATTCGTGACTTAAGCTACAAAATTCCTTTTTGGGTGATTCAAATCTCTTATGAAAGCTTGAAAAGTCTATTTTAAGGTTATAACATAGCTAGCATTAAAACTTATTGAGAGTAATAAAGTCCTATGCTTCTCCGTGGGCTGCTCCTAGAATCCTCCTCAAAATTATGTGAATCAAGTGGGGAAAATATGATTAAGTCTAAAATAATAACAGTCAAGAGAGAAATTTTAAAGAAACTCATACTTTAATAAACTCTAACTTTGAATATTTGGGATTTTAGAAATTAGGTAAGGTCTAAGCCTTTAGAAAACATTGTCAATAAAGAGCATCACTAAACCAAACAAATTACTACAAAAAAAAAACAATATTTTTGAATTAAAGAAGAAAGGAAAAAACCCTACCTCAAGGTTCTTTTAATCTCTAAGAAATTCATCTCTATTGTTGAAATTGACATCAAGGTTGAATTACCCATCAACAATAAAGTGAAAGCCCTTTATTTTGGAAGCTTGGACAATACCGCTCATGGAGGAAGAGAGGGAGAACCGAAAGAGAGAGAGAGTGAGGGAGAGAGAGAACGTGAGAGTAAGAGTGGGAGAGAGAGGGTTTACGTGAGAGAGAGGGAAGGAGAGATGATAAAAATTATTAGAAGTGAGATGTTTGGATTTTAAAATCAGATTTGAACCATTATGCAACTTTATAAAAATGTCATTCCAAATGTAAAATTATATTTGAACCATTATGCAACATTATTAAAATGTCATCTCAAATATATTTGTTATAAGAAACTCTAATATATAAGATTTTGAACTCAAAATTGCCTTTTACAAACACTCCCGCCACATAATAGATAAAATAAGTATGAAAATTTAATATAGGTTTTTATTTTTTATTTTTTATAAAGTTTAGAATATTTAGAATAAAATTATAAATATGTAAAAGTCAAGGGGTATCATATGCCCAAATCCGAACTCTCTAAATGCTATAAAAAACAGTTTTCAAGAAATCAAAATTCTATTCTTTCTTGGTTTTGACAGCTTTTGAGAAGTTTCTACATGAAACTTTCAATGCGCACAACTCGAGTTACAAAAAGCGCAAATGACGTGATTCCAACTCCCACACGTCACTAATAATATGTTCTAAATGGTAGTAACAGTGGTTTAGGTGCAGTAATCATATCTCAAAAACTATGGGTGTTAGTTTCTATGTTTTATCAATTCTTTGAAAAGACAGCTTTAGCGACTGTTACGAGAATAATCATAAAATATTCTATACAGCCCCAAAAATTACAAAATCAATGCGTAATCGAATTAGACATCTAGGACTTTCGAAAGAGCTGTAATAAGCTTAGTTTAAGGTCTGTTAAGGTCTCCAACAAGACATTATACCAGATCAAAACGTGGCTGTTTTTCTGCAAAGTTTCTAAAAATCATGCTTAACTTGAAAAATGCATAACTTGAACTATAGGTGTTCGTTTGAGGTGATTCTTACGGCTACACAAAGCTTAGGATGTCTTGGTTCCAATTATGTAACCTATTCACTCAAATTCATCCCCAAAGATACTCAGAATTCAACAGAATGAAACCTGTCCAAGATAGGTCATTTGACAGTTTTTCCAACAACTTGAAAAATTCATAACTTAAGCCACAAAATTCCTTTCGGGGAATTGAAATCTCATATCAAAGCTTGAAAAGTTTGTTTTAAGGTTCTAACATAGCTAACATAGCTAAATGCCTTAAAAACAGTTTTCAAGAAATTAAAATTTTATTCTTTCCTGGTTTTCACAGCTTTTGAGAAGTTTCTACATGAAACTTCCAATGCGACCAACTCGAGTTACAAAAAGCCCAAATGACGTGATTCCAACTCCCACACGTCACTGATAATATGTTCAATTGCTAAAAAAGACAACTTTAGCGACTGTTACGGAAATAATCATAAAATATTTTACACAGCCCCAAAACTTACAATATCAGTGCCTAATTGAACTAGACATCTAGGGCCTTCCAAAGATCTGTCATAAGCTTAGTTTCAGGTCTGTTAAGGTCTCCAAAAACACATTATACCAGCTCAAAACGTGGTTGTTTTTGTGCAGAATTTTTGAAAATCATGCATAACTTTAAAAATGCATAACTTGAACTATAGTTGTCCGTTTGAGGTGATTCTAGCAGCTATACAAAGCTTATGATGTCTAGTTTCCAATTTTGTAACCTATTCATTCAAATTCATCTCCAAAGATTCTCAGAATTCAACAGAATCAAACCTGTCCAGGTTAGATTCTTTGACAGTTTTTTCATAAACTTGAAAAATTCATAACTTAAGCTCCAAAATTTCTTTTCGGGGGATTCAAATATCCTATCAAAGCTTGAAAAGTTTATTTTAAGGTTCTAACATAGCTAACATGAAAACTTATTAAGAATAATCAAGTCCTATACTTTTCCTTGGGCTGCTCCGAGAATTCTCCCCAAAATCATGTGAATCTACTGGAGAAAGTATGATTAAGTCCAAAATAATAACATTCAAGAGAGAAATTTCAAAGAAACTCGTACTTTAATAAACTTCAACTTTGACAATTTGGGATTTTAGAAATTACGTAAGGTCTAAGTCTTTAGAAAACATTGTCAATAAAGAGCATCACTAAACCAAACAAATTACTACAAAGAAAACAATATTTTCGAATTAAAGAAGGGAAAAATCATACCTCAAGCTTCTTGAAATCTCTAAGAAATTCATCTCTAATCTTGAAATTGACTTCAAGGTTGAATTACCCATCAAAAATAGAGTGAAGGCCCTCTATTTTTTAAGCTTGGACAACACCTCTCACAGAGGAAGAGAGGGAGAACCGAAAGAGAGAGACAGTGAGGGAGCGAGAGAACGTGAGAGAGTGAGAGTGGGAGAGAGAGTTAATGTGTGAGATAGGGAAGGAGAGGTGATAAAAATAATTAGAAGTAAGATGTTTGGATCTTAAAATCAAAGTTGAACCATTATGCACTATTATAAAAATGTCATCTCAAATGTAAAATCATATTTGAACCATTATGCAACATTAATAAAATGTCTTCTCAAATGTAGTTGTCATAAGCAATTCTAATAAATAAGTTTTTTAACTCAAAATTGCATTTTACAAACACTCCCGCCACATAATAGATAAAATAAGTATGAAAATTTAACATGAGTTGCTTTTTATTTTTTATAAAGTTTAGAATATTTAGGATGAAATTATAAATATGTAAAAGTCGAGGGGTATCATATGCCCAAATCTGAGCTCTCTAAATGCCTCAAAAATCGTTTTCAAGAAATCAAAATTCTATGGTTTCCTGGTTTTGACAGCTTTTGAGAAGTTTTTACATGAAACTTCCAATGCGCACAACTTGAGTTACAAAAAGCACAAATGACGTGATTCTAACTCCCACACGTCACTAATAATATGTTCTAAATGGTAGTAACGGTGGTTTAGGTGCAGCAATCCTATTTCAAAAACCAGGGGTCTCAGTTTCTATGTTTTATCAATTCCTAGAAAAGACAGCTTTAGCGACTGTTACGAGAATAATCATAAAATATTCTAGACAGTCCCAAAAATTACAAAATCAGTGCCTAATCGAACTAGACATCTAGGGCTTTCCAAAGGGCTGTCATAAGCTTAGTTTCAGGTCTGTTATGATAGCTCTTTGGAAAGCCCTAGATGTCTAGTTCGATTAGGCGCTGGTTTTGTAATTTTTTGGGCTGTGTAGAATATTTTATGATTATTCCCGTAACAGTCGATAAAGTTGTATTTTATAGGAATTGATAAAACTTAGAAACTGAGACCCCTAGTTTTTGGAATAGGATTGTTGCACCTAAACTACCATTACTAGTAATTATATCTTTTATTTATTATGGAATTGCCTAGGTGCACTAGATGGAACCTATATTAGGGTGAGAGTGCCTATGACAGAGAGACCCAAATATCGAAATTGACATAGAGCCCTAGCAACAAACGTCTTAGGAGTATGCATACGAGATATGAAATTTATATATGTGTTGCCTAGATGGGAAGGATCTGCAGCTGATGGTAGAGTATTACGCGATGCTCTACGTAGGGCAAATGGTTTATGTGTTCCAAATGGTAAGTTTGTTTGTTACTAGTAAAGTAGTTTACTCTTTCTTTGTTACAACATTCGTTGTTACATTTACAAAATGTTAAATCTATATTTATCAATTCTTTTAACAGGATGTTACTATCTTGTTGATGCTGGATACACCAATTGTAAAAGTTTTCTTGCTCCATTTCGTGGCCAACGGTACCATCTAAAGGAATGAGAAGATGGAACACAACTTAGGAATGCACAAGTGTATTTTAATATGAAACATTCACATGCTAGGGATGTGATTGAGAGATGTTTTGGTGTACTTAAGAGTCGTTGGGCGATTCTTCGTTGTCCATCGTTCTTTCCAATTAAAACTCAAAATCGCATTATCTTGGCATGTTTTTTACATAATTTTATTAGGAGCGAAATGCTTAATGACGTTCCAAATCCAATACCAGAAGATGAGTGTGAGAATGACGAAAAAGTAGAAGATAATGATGATTTGATAACGGCCGTTGAGCCTTCAGAGGAGTGGACTGGGTGGAGGAATACTGTAGTCCAAGATATGTTTAATGACTGGAGGAATTGTAGGAATGCATGACAATTGTTTATGTGTTTTTTCCTTGGAAGTTGTAATGGAACTTGTATTGTTTGCTTGTATTAGGATAAACTTATGTTGTTTGCATGTTTTATCCTTTACATTCGAATAATATGTGTCGCTTTGAATTGTTTTTATCTATAATATTTGCAAGTTACTAATTATATATCATAGAGGATGTTGATTCTTGATTGTATACATGTTTGTTCTTTGTTATTGTTGATTCTTGATTTTACGGTTTTGCCCATGTTTCTTTGTTCTTCTTTTTCACTCATGCGTTGAAGGTTTTCGATCATTTTTCTGCGTTTGGGGGCATTACCTTTCCTCGGTTTTCTTCTCACTGCAGCCTTAAATTGTTTTGCCTCTTTCATCTTCTCTTTTTCTCTGCCTTTTTCATTGTTCTTCGACATCTTCTCTCTCTCTGCCTCCTTCATTGTTCTTCGGTGAGTATGGTGCGCTTTTTGTCTCATGGGTTCATGTTTGTTGCCTTTCTCATGTGATTTTGAGCGATATTGTTGGGTCTTGCTGCCTCTTTTCTCTGGTTTGTTCAGACATTTTTAGTTTTGGGTTTGCTTTGATTTTCATCTGTTATTTTTGTGCATGGTTATTTTGTTCTTTGTGTAGTTAAATTTCTCAATATTTGTTAAGATTGGATGCAATTTCTGACTAGATAGTGTATATAGGTTTTGAAAAATTATTCTCTAATGTTTTATGCTTGCTCTGGATTAGTCATCTTGTTCAGAGTAATTTTTATCTCGGTGTTTTTGTGTTGTCTTTGGTTGATTTTGATTTTTTTTTCGTATTTATTGATATGATGATCTATAGGATGTAGGGTACTGATTTGTCATCCCACGAGTCTTCAGTTGATTTTCATTTTGTTTTTCCGTATTTATTGATATGAGGATCTATAGGATGTAGGGTGCTGATTTGTCCTTCCACGTTAATAATTTATGTTTGCTTTGCTGCAGAAGTATTAAATGGACCTCTAATATTTTCTCATTATCTCATATTAGCTGATAAATTTAGGGAAAAAAAAGAAAAAAAATATAACAATGCCGTTTTTTCCTTTTGTTTTTCTTTCTGTCGGGAGATTATTTTATTTGTCTTATAATTTTTTCCCCTTATTTTTTATTATCTAATTAAGAAATTTAATTCTTTGGATTTTGTACACCGACATTATGTTCTTACGTGTACATTTCTTATGAACAATGTACCTCTTCTCTGCTTCTTTATTTAACCATGTTGCTACCGATGAATTTATAATGCATATCTCTAATCCTTTCTCTTGCATCCCACGCTTTTGCTCTTTTATCTCATTCTCACTTATTTACTGCTCTATCTCACTCTCCATCATTTACTGCTCCATCAATTTATTCTTCTGTCTTTCACTGCTTCTGCACACGTTTGGTTGGTTGATATCTCTGATATAAGCCAATATTTATAGCAATCTAGGTACTGTTAATATTCTCTATTCATAGCTCTTTAATTTTTATTGCCGATATTGAAAGTATTAGTTCGTTGAAGCGATATTAATGTTTGTTCCTTATGTTTTGTTATTTGTCTTTATTTCTCATTCTATTTGTCAAGTCAATACTGATCATGCATTGACCTCCTATTTATTTGTTTCTGAGACAAGCATATATATATGTATATATATGTATATATATATATATATATATCTACCTAAGTTAGCTTTGGTAAGTTTTTTTACGTGGCAATGATGGTCATGATTAATTTTGATGTATTGAGCATTATATAATTTGTTCAAAGATTGTCATGAATACATTTTTCTCATTTGTTTTGTTCTTATCTGTATTTACTCTGGGTTTTTTCCATTTGTTCCTTACCTTAATTATATTCATTCTTTTTTACCTTATTATTTACCCTTTTATTCTTTTGATTGTCCGCTTTCTTCTTCCTCATTTTATTTTTATTGTCCACTCATTTTATTTTCTTTCGTAATGTGTGATAACTCCATGAAATGAAGTTATTTAGCCTCCTTTGTGGATTAAAAAGTATGTTTGTTCTTGAGAATTTATTTAGTTTTTAATATTTTTTACCTTATTTTTATTTCATTTTATTTTATTTGGAATTAATTTTATTTTTAGTTTGTTTTAGGTATTTTTATGTTATTTTATTTTATTTTTATTTAGTTTCCTTATTTATGTAATGAATTTGGTAACATGTGGGCTTAATTGCAAACTTTTGAGCTGAAATAGGGTCAAAATGTAAAGAAACAAATCAGAAACTAAAAATAGAATTCGAACCAAACAAAGCCCAATCTGGAGATTAGAAAAACAAACGGAACTCGCTTTTGTAGCCGTCAGATCCGCAACACCGACGGACCAGATGCGTGTGTGTGATTCACACTCCTCTCCATGAGTTTCAGGCAGACAAAAGGTTTGCTCCAGCCATTCTCTCCATGCCACGTGGCGAGCTTGTCTCCCACTATCTCCTTGCTCCCAATCCGGCGCTGCCACTTGTCTAGGTTTCTTCTCTCCTTTTGTGCGTGGAATTAAAGGCAATTTGGGGTGGGTGATGAGCAATTCTTCCAGCCCTCATACGAGCAGCCACAGAGAACAAGAGGAAAAAGAGCAAAGCACTTAATAAGGCTTTTCAGCCAATTTTCCAAGAGAGAAAAATTTCAAAACAAATATTTTTATTTTATTAGATTTAGGTTTTATTTTCAATAAATTATTGATGGAGAATTCATTTTGTGAAGAGCAAGAAGATGGAGGATCTAGGAGCTTGTGACAACTCCTAAAATGGTGTTTTCATTCCTTTTCTTATCTTTTATTTTTGTAATTTATAAATGATGAAACCTTCATGTGTATTTACTTGCTTAATTTCTATTTTTGATGGAAATCAAATGTAGAACTAGACTTAGATTGATTTGGAAAAATTAATTTAGGTTGGACTATACATGGATGATGCATGTTCAATATAGGAATATATTGATTTGTAGAAGGTATAGGAATATATCGTTTACTTTGTATAACCTAATAAACCCGAACTTGAAATTGGAATTCCATGAACTATATTCACATAGGAATATGATGAAATTGGTTTGAGGAATTATAGTCATAATTAATTCGGAAGAACTTTATGCACAAATTTGAGTTTGGTTAACTAGTACAAAATGCTGTAGCATTTCTTTAGCACAGCTTTAGCATTTTACAATCAAGGGGAAATTAGGAGGTCCTAGCTCGATTATTTGCAATTGCTTGCATTTTTATTTTCTTTTAGTTATAAAAATATACAAAAACAATCCTAGAAGCTAATCAATATTGGTATTTAACGAAAGCTAAACACAATCTTCGTGGGATCGATATCCGTACTCTTGTACACTTTATTACTTGTGCGATTCGTATACTTGCGAGTTTACACACAACAATGGCCTTTATTGTTGTTTTAGTATTGTTATTTCTGTCTTTGGTCTTTTCATGCCCCAAGTGTTCACTTTCCTTTGAGAATTATGTCTTCATTTTATAGTTTTTCCCCTACTGTTTTATTATTTCGTTTATCCTTCTCTTGAAGGTTGCCGGTCATTTTTCCATCATTAGTGTTGACAGTCAGATTTTGTCAACAAAAAACCGACCGGATTACCACTCGGTTTCCCTTCGGATCACCGGCCGCGTGTGTGTAGTTTAACGTATGTGGGTTTGTTGAACATGTGTGTGTTTGTAAGCTAACAAGATCATGCACGGACAAATGACACAAGGAGTTTTTATAGTGGTTCACTCTATAAAATGAGAGCTACATCCACTGTAATTTTGTATATCTTTGTTGGAAGATCACAACTTACAATCATAATTCTTACTAAATCTCCTCTTTTCTAGTTATTTTTTCCGAACCCCCTCCTTATTGGGGTCTTCCTCTTTTTATATTGGGCTTCCTTCGCGTAGGGGGTTTCCTTCATAGGTAGAAGCACTCAAGTGCTCTCCTTTGGTAGGCCCAGACGTAGCCCACTAATCAGCACTGTTCACTCAGCCAATTAGTCTCCTATTACGGCTCTGTACTTCCCCGTAAAACTTTTCTGTCCCCTGTGGGAGCGGTCTGACAGCTTATAATTAATGCGTACAGACCTCATCCACTTCTGCACGTAACCCGTTACGTCCTCTAAAGGACGTTCCCCTCGTCGTCAGCACTGCTTAGCCCAACTGCCTTCTTCGGTGGCCCTTTCTGCGGTCGAGAGGTCTTCATCCTTTAGTGTCGACGGCGCAATCAGTCGATGCCATAAGAGATCGTCGCCCCAACTTGGACTTCGTCCCTAGGCCTTCGCAGCGAAATAGGTGGGGTCCGTAAGCATCGATGGTTCCTTGCTTGGTGGGGATTTAGTTAAGACCACGTGTCACGGTCTACTTCGTCCACGTGTCCGTCACATTTTCCCACACAACAGCTACCCCCCAGGTCGAAGGCTTCTTTTGGGTGGCCTCGGACTTAGGTTCGGATGCCCTTTCGTGCTTTGGGTGTGGGAAATCGGTCCCGAGCCTCCGTTTGCAATGATGGCCTGGGTGCTTCGGATATCCTTCGGGGAACGCAACCGTCGCGTTGATTAATTTCTCATGATAGCGTACGACTTTATTTTGAAAGAACGGATACGGGCCTTTGGATCGCGACCTCTCTGCTTCCCGCCCTATCTTATCACCGTCAGATCCGGGCAGGATTCCCTGGCCATTGGATTTTTAAGATTTTCATCTGGCGGTCAGGGTCTAGGATGCCCGTCCTTTTAAATACCCTCTGCGAACTCGGGAGCCATTTTTTCAAAACTTCAGATTCTTTTCGCATCTGTTGGACCACCGCCTTCTCCGACGGACTCCTTCCTCTCCAACCTCCGGTTCGTGCTTTCTGCTCTTTCGAGGCGCACCGCGCAGCCGTTCTTCTCTCCAAACTTTCCCGGGAATCCTTCTTCTCCAGTAAGACTTTTTACCCTCTGTCTGCTGCTCTTATACATGGGCTCCTTCTATTTTTTGTTTGAACTATGTGTACGTGTCTAAAGAATGTGCGGAATGTAGAAGTTAGGGAGACTTACTCCGTTTCGTTTTTCCGCTTTGGATATCGTCCCCTTGCTGTCTGTGTGCTTCCGGTTTCTGGGTTCTGGAGAATCTGGAATCCTACGAGCACTCGCCGTTACCATTCTCATATGAATGGTCGGCGTTAAGTCGAGGCGTTTGAGTTGTCATCGCTTAGGATAGCCATCCTTTCATCCTCTCGACATTAGGATTTTAACTTAGCTTCTTGCCTGTTTAATTACCAGAACAATGGCCCAAAGTTCGCCCAGTCGAGAGGACTCTCCCGTCGTCCGCCCAGACCCCCCTTCTATGGTGGAGATCTCCTGGTCTTCTTCGTCTTCTAGCGTCGATTTTGTGCTGAGAGACATAGAAGACATAGAAGACATCGGGGCTGGACATGAAACTAGATACGCACCAGGCAATAGCTTTGGTAGTGAATTTGAAAGCTTCGAGCGGATTTTGGACGAGGTAGTAGAACAGATTCCTTTCACTGGAGGCGACGTAGGTGGGGTGGCTGCCTCGACGGTAGATGCCCCTCTGGCTGCCACGAGCGGTGAGCCGGATAGGCCTTTCTTCACAGCTGACGTTGTGGTGTCGAGGGTCCGGAATAAGGATATCATCCGGGCTGTGAAGGAAGGGTGCATTGACGGGAGGTGGTTTGAATACCTTCTCCCGGACGTGCATTTTAGAACCAGCATGCCGCCGACTGAATATCTTCCGGTCTATACTAGAGCTGTCACCGCAGGGATGACCCTCCCAGTTCACCCCTTTGTAAAAGACTACTGCCACTTTTACGGCATTTCCCCCGCTCAGCTGGCGCCAAACTTCTAGTACTGCTTTGTTGGGGCCTGGATTTTATGGCACCAGCAATTCGACATGGAACTCCTTGTAGATGAGTTCCGATTCATATATAAGCTATGCCACGTCGCCAAGTGTGAGGGGTGGTATTTTTTGAGTGGTCACGGGAGGTCCCAGCCAAGATTTGGGAAGCTTATACTGGGCACTCCCTCGTCGTCACATGGGTGGAAGCCCATGTTCTTCATGATTCGGGGGCCTTTCAACTTTCATCCCAACGACCGCCTGCCCCGTCGAAGGCAGGTGCAGGCGGCGTTTGGGAACATGGGTACGTCTTTTTGCTTTCTTTTATCTGACTTTGATTTTTCCCGTCCTTTTACTGACATTCCATTCGCGTTATAGTCAGCCAGGATCGGCCAAAGTTCTCTGGGAACAGCTTGGCGAGGATCGAGAAGGCTTTTTCTTTCTTGTCAGAGGTTCGCCATATCGAAACGCTTCTGACCAAGAAAAATCTTCGCGACGCTGGTTTAATCCTTGATCTCCCAGACCCCGCTGATTTAGACGCCGTCCGTCAATACTTTCACCTAAACGACGAAGGTATTTTTGCTTTCGACGCCCTTCTTTATTGTGACTTGGGCTCTTTCAATGCTGTCTGTACCTTAACCTCGTCGTTTCCTGCAGAGATGGCGTCTTTGAGGATCCAACTTCCTAGCAGCCAGCAGTCTGGGCCGAGCCAGCAGCCGCCGTCAGACCAACAGCCCCCGCCGAGCCATCCGCCCCCGTCGAAGGAAAAAGGGAGAGCTTCTTCTTCCCATGTCCCAAAGAGCAGGAAGACCAAGGGTCCTTCGGGGTCGGAGGCAGAACTTGTGCGGAAAAAGAGTCGCAGGGAAAAAACGTCGGTGGTAGAAACGTGAACGCCGACGGTCCCCATTCCCGACATCGACATTCCGCTGGCGCCGAGAGAGCGCGTGCTTATTCGAGGGGCTAAAACTATAGACCCCAAGTTCCAAGTCTCGGATTTATCTGATGCCGAGATTGGGGCGATGCTGAAACTTCCCCCTCGCTTCTCCCTCGTCTTTCACGATCTTTATGAGTCCTTTTTTTTTTTTTAAGAGCTCGTCATTTATTTCTGCTTTTCTGACATTCAACTTTTCAGAGCCTGGTTCTTTCCATTCTTAACCTCCTTGACCTCGTCAAGGTTGAGGAGCGTAAAAATGAGATGGACGACCTGGAGGCCAGGCTTCAGTCCCTTGTTTCTGACGCCAAAAAGAAGCTAGATGATGCCGTTGAGAAGAGGGACTTGGCCTTGGCCAAGCTGGCGAGTCTGGAAGATGAACTACAAAAGTTGAAAAATGAGGTCGCGAGTCTCAAGGAGCGGGCGGACCTGTTTGACAAAAAGTTGTCTGAAGCAGCTGGGGAAGCGGAGAAGCGGAGAAGCGTTTTGTTGAGGGGAAAACTGAGGGGAAGAGGGAAGCTGAGGCAGAAGCTGCATTTGCTTTCGACGCCAGGCGCACCGAGTTTATTGAGGAGTTCAAGGCTTCTCAGGAGCTCACTGACATCCGTACTAGGGATTTTCAATCTGCGGGTCAACAAATTGTTGACCTAATCAAGAAGGAGCGTCCTGAGTGGGAATTGAGCTTCCTTTATAACTCTCCTCCCCCTGTTGGCGACGACAACGTTTCCCCGCCTGGTGACGGTGAAGAATCGGCGGCTAGCGGCGAGGCCTGAATGATTTTTACCTGTCTCCCTCTTGTTTTGTAACTTTATGGTTGATTCGGACATCTTTTGTTTTATCTGCTCCTTGCATATATATAAAAGATAACAGTCTTAATTTATACCTTGATTTGCAATTGTTGCTTTCTTAAAACTTCTTAGAATTTTACTAAGCCTTCGCCTTTCCTCTTTGGAAGATCTGACGTCGAGTGTACCCCTTGGGGTCGTCGTCTTAGGAAATTCCTTGAAATTTCTCTAAGCCTTTGTCTTTCTTCCTTGGAGGATCTGACGTCGATTGTACCCCTTGGGGTCGTTGTCTTAGAAAATTCCTTGGAATTTCGCTAAGTCTTTGTCTTTCCTCCTTGGAGGATCTGACGTCGATTGTACCCCTTGGGGTCGTCGTCTTCTCTTTCTTTTTTTTTATTATCCCGTGGACCCCTGTCCCCCCCATGTCTGTCTAATATAACTGTCACACCCCCCAAACAGGGTGGGTGACGTGGAGCTCAATTTGGGATTAATAAAGCAGATTTTCAACCGGGCCCCACACTTAATTGCATTAAAATATGATTAAATTACAGAATTCCGGAGCCTCTGACACACAGGGCTCCACCCCACAAGACATACAGTATTGTACATACATGAACATGTAAATAATCATTACAACAGACATTAACCACAATCTAGTTAATCCAAATATTACATAAGTTTACAGAATTCTCAGTTCCTTACATTTATACCCGAGGATGACCACAATCCTCACTTGATTCCAACAGCAGCACAACTTAGCTGCTCCGTAGCAAATATCCAGCTACTGTGCACCACTCCTAGAATCTCCTGGGAGGGTTTTAATACATTTGAAAAAATAAAACGTGATCGAAAGGCCTAGTAGGATATAATTTGAAATAAACGTTACAATTAAATGAATAATGAGTGAGCGAGGAAATAAATAAATGAATAAGTAAATAAAATAAGACATTCAGTTCCAACAGACAGCTGGAACCTCACATCCTTTTTCTCAAAGGAAATAAATGTAAAATCTCCATATTACAGGTTTCAGCAAGTAATTAGTGCATATTACTTACCTAACCAAGTGCCTCGCCTACTCGGACCGAGTTTCGGGTTCTGCCCCCGAGGATGCACTCTCTGCATCCTATCTAGGCTTACAGCAATAGACTCTATTATCAGTTCACAAGATCTCTTTGCTTAAGAAATCATTCATTAACATTTTGAAATCGTTAATACGACCCCACGAACTACTCAAGCCGTTGGCCCCATGACTGGACAAGCCATGAGGTTCCATGACTAAACAAGCCATGGTTTTCAAACGTTTTTCTTTCGCAAACCAATCCCTTTCTTTAAAACATTTTCAAGGCCAAAATCATTTTTGAAAACAGGCTCACAAGAAAAGGGATAGAAATCCTACCTCGCACTATCAAACCTGTGACTAACGTTGCCTTTTCCGGCTTCCGCTTCCTCAAGCTCCTTCAGTCTGAATCCTCAGTGATCACTGATGCAAGACAACACTTTAGGATTAATTCTCATTCCTAAAGCAATCCAAATCTCAATTTTCAACCAAGATTTCCTATTAGTGTGCCTAAATCTATTTTCATGTTTTAAATTATCATTCTATGGGTTGTCAATCTCAAAATAAGGATTAAAGATGCTAATCCATTTATCTCAAGTCCCCAAATGAAGCTAATTTGGGTTCTCCCCAAAAACAGGGGTCAAAACAGCAATTTTAGGCCAAACAGGGTCAAACCCCGTGTCAACCGGTCGACCGGTGACAGAGCAGTGCAACACTACTGGTCAACCGGTAGTGTGCACACCGGTCGACCGGACCGGTAGACCGGTCAGCCTACAATTCGGTCGACCGCATTGGTCGACCGGTTTTCATGTGATCCGGTCGACCGCACAGGTCGACCGGTGGAGTCAGCTACGCGAGAGAAGCTCGCAGAAATCAGCCCAAAACTTGCAAATCCAGTCCCAAATCGAGATATTTCAAAGGAAAACCACTAGATCTGGGTTCTAGGTCCTAAAACAAGTCCAAAGAACCTAAGATCTCCAATTTCTACTTTAGTTTTACTCAAAAACCATCAAAATCTGGTTTGAACAAAAAAATAAGTTTTGAAATCTAAAAACTTGAGATTCAAGAGAGGTTCTTTCAGTAATGTTACCTCGAATCCTTCTCTTGATGTTGAAAACACTTTGAAACTCGTCTTTGGCTCAAAATTCGTTTGATTTGGGACACAAAATGGGAGTGAGAGAGAAAGAGAGTGAGCGGGAAAGTGAGAGTGAAGGAGAGAGAGAGAGTGCACGGGAAAGGAAAGAGAAAGGAAAGGAAAAAGAAAGGAAAAAGGAAAAAGAAAGGAAAAAGAAAAGAAAAGGAAAAAGAAAAGAAAATGACATGTGTACAATGTTTTAAAAGAACAGTCCAAAAATGCGCCCATACACACTTCTGGTTTAAAATAAATTATTAAGAATAATTTAAATACCTTGGAACTATTTAAACTCACTCGTGTCAGAAATATTTATTAATTAAACTCAATTAATAATCCAGATTAGGCGCACTAATAATCTCAATTACCTTAATTAATCTCAATTAATTCTTCAGGGTGTTACATCTCCACCCTCCTTAGGCAATTCGTCCCCGAAATTAAAGCCTACCTCACAGTGTGAACAGATACGGATAGTGTTCCTGCATCATCGTTTCAAGCTCCCATGTCGCTTCCTCAACTCCATGGTGCTGCCATAATACTTTTACTAGAGGAATCTCACGATGACGCAGACTCTTTATCTTCCGGTCAAGAATCTGAACTGGTGCCTCCTCGTACGACGCGTCATACTATATTGGAACGTCAAACCACTACACTACAGTTTCCGGCTCAGGTTGACATTTCCGAAGCATGGAGACATGAAACACGTCATGCACGTGAGATAACTCAGGCGGTAAGGCCAACCGGTAAGCCACCACTCCGACTCGTTGCACGATTGGGAATGTTCCCACATACCTTGGTGCAAGTTTCCTTTTCACACCAAACCGAAAGACTCCCTTGCGTGGGGAAACCTTTAGCAAAACAAAGTCGCCTTCCTGAAATTCCAAAGGCCTACGCCTTCTGTCAGCATAACTTTTCTGACGACTTTGAGCTGTCAACAGTTGTTCCCGAATCACAGCTATCTTCTCATTATTCTCTTGAATGACTTCCGGTCCAGTGCTCAGTCGATCCACTGGTTCCAACCAACACACAGGTGACCTACAAGGACGACCATACAGAGCTTCGAACGGTGCCATTCCAATATTGGC
>NW_010357939.1:24672-29930 GCF_000414095.1 Morus notabilis | reverse complement strand
AAGTGCGTAGACTTCATCAACCTATCCACCACCACCCAGATGGCATCGTGCTTCAGCTTGGTTCTCGGTAGCCCCATCAGAAAGTCCATGGTGATGTGCTCTCATTTTCATCCTGGGACAGGAAGAGGTTGCAACTCTCCCGCTGGCTTCTGGTGCTCAGCTTTAATCCGGAGGCAAGTCACACATTCTGAGACATACTCACGAACGTCTCTTTTCATGCCTCTCCACCAGTACTATCTTTTTAGGTCCTGGTACATCTTTATGCTTCCCGGATGTATAGCATACATCGATTTGTGTGCCTCTTGCAGAATCGTCTTCTTTACCTCACCCGCCTTGGGAACAACAAGGCGGTTGCGGAAATACAAGGCTCCATCCTCTCGGATTCTCCAATCCTCGAATTGTTCTCCATTCTGGATTCGAATCCAAATTCCTTGGAGGTGTGCATCCTGCAATTGATTATGCTTAACCCATTCTGAGACATACTCACGAACGTCTCTTTTCATGCCTCTCCACCAGTACTATCTTTTTAGGTCCTGGTACATCTTTATGCTTCCCGGATGTATAGCATACATCGATTTGTGTGCCTCTTGCAGAATCGTCTTCTTTACCTCACCCGCCTTGGGAACAACAAGGCGGTTGCGGAAATACAAGGCTCCATCCTCTCGGATTCTCCAATCCCATACTCACGAACGTCTCTTTTCATGCCTCTCCACCAGTACTATCTTTTTAGGTCCTGGTACATCTTTATGCTTCCCGGATGTATAGCATACATCGATTTGTGTGCCTCTTGCAGAATCGTCTTCTTTACCTCACCCGCCTTGGGAACAACAAGGCGGTTGCGGAAATACAAGGCTCCATCCTCTCGGATTCTCCAATCCTCGAATTGTTCTCCATTCTGGATTCGAATCCAAATTCCTTGGAGGTGTGCATCCTGCAATTGATTATGCTTAACCCATTACACAATATCCGGTGTAGAGACCAGATTATACACCATAGCCTGGTTATAATCTTCGTAGAACTGAAGATCATACTCATTCACCACTTCAGTCCTTTTCCAATCTTCCAAAGCTAATGCCGCCAGAGCCCCCATCGTCTTCCTACTAAGGGCATCAGCCACCACATTAGCTTTTCCAGGATGATATTGCAGAGTGAAGTCGTAATCTTCCATATACTCCACCCATCTCCTTTGCTTGAGATTCAAGTCTTTCTGAGTAAACAATTTCTTCAGACTTTTATGGTCAGAAAAGACCTGAAATTTTGCTCCATAGAGATAACACCTCCATATCTTCAGAGCAAATATTACCGCTGCCAATTCCAAATCATGAGTGGGGTAATTCTGTTCATGTGGTCTTAATTGGCGAGATACGTACGCTACCACGCGTCCCTCTTGCATTAAGACACAGCCAAGCCCACTTCCCGAGACGTCAGTATACACCTCATATGGTTCCTCACTATCAGGAATAGTCAAAACTGGTGCACTTGTCAGTGTAACCTTCAATTCTTGAAAACTATTTTTGCATTCGGTGTCCCATTCGAATTTGACCTCCTTCCTCGTCAATCGAGTCATCGGTGCAGCGATCCTCGAGAAGTCATTTACAAAACGCCGGTAATACCCTGCCAGTCCGAGAAAACTACGAATCTCCGCTACATTCTTCGGCATCTCCCACTGTAGCACAGTCTCGATCTTAGAAGGATCGATAGAAATTCCTTATCCTGAGATCACATGCCCAAGGAACTTCACTTCTATCAGCCAGAAGTCACACTTCTCCTTCTTAGCATACAACTGGTGTTCTCGAAGAGTCTGAAGAACAATTCTCAAATGCTGCGCATGTTCTTCCCAAGTCTTCGAATAAACCAGTATGTCATCAATGAAGACGACCACGAACCGATCCAAGTACGGCCGGAAAACACGGTTCATTAGATCCATGAATGCAGCTGGGGCATTCGTCAACCCAAACGGCATTACCAGAAACTCGAAGTGCCCATACCGAGTTCTAAATGCAATCTTCGGAATGTCTTCCTCCTTGATTTTCAGCTGATGGTACTCAGATCTCAAATCAATCTTAGAGTAAAACTATGATCCACCCAACTGATCGAATAACTCATCGATCCTTGGCAGTGGGTATTTGTTCTTCACAGTTACCCTATTCAATTGACGGTAGTCAATACACAACCGAAGAGATCTGTCGTGCTTCTTCACAAATAGCACCAGTGCACCCCAAAGGGAAGTACTATTCTGGATATATCCCTTTTCTGCCAACTCCTCAAGCTGCGTTCTTAATTCTTTCATCTCCGCCGGAGCCATCCGGTATGGAGGAATGGAAATAGGTGCCGTTTCCGGAACTAAATCAATACAGAATTCAATTTCCCGATCTGGCAAAAACCAGGTAGCTCATCAGGAAATATATCTGTAAACTCATCCACTACAGGGATTCCTGCACTATCTCCAGTTACTTCAAGTTCACCTTCTAGAGCAAGAAGAGAAGAAAAACATGCTAGATTCCTCCGTCCCCCAACACTGTACTTCAATAGTCGTTCTCCTAGGACTGGATTTAGATCTGCCCGATAAGAAATCGATGTTCCAGACTTAGTCATCAGAGTCACTCTCCTACGGTAACAATCAACAATTACTCCGTAATCCGACAACCAATCCATTCCGAGGACCACATCAAATAGGCTCATCAGAAGGATAATCAAGTCTGCTTTCATTCGCTCACCGTCAATCGTAATCCCACATGATTTACACACACTCATTACCTCCACACATCCCAGTGGGGAGTTCAAAGTCATCGGGACTTCTAAATTCTCATATTTCAGTTTCAAAGCCCGAACAAAAGAACTTGATATAAACGAGTGTGTGGCACCTGTGTCAAACAATACGTGAGCAAAAGAATGAGAGATTAGAATCATACACTCAACCACTGCGTTACTGGTCTGACCCCCAGAACTGCCTCCTGCCAGGGCATAAGCTTATCCATGTACCTTCCCTTTCCCTCTATCACCAACATTAGGCCGTTGGGTCGGAGGCCTATACTGTTGCGGCGGAGGTGGTTGTACCGGCCTCGGCGCTTGAGGCCAAAATTGTGTAAGTAGAGGTGGTTGATAAGTCGGCACAGGACGGTATTGCATCTGTTGTGGCTGATATGGTGGCATGTACGGTGGTGGCCCTTCTTGACTATAGGATGCGTCACTTTGGGCTTGTTGAGCCGGCGGTCGATTAGGACAATTCCTCCTAATATGACCCATCTGCCCACAATGGTGACACCTGGGCCCGTATGGAGCATTTCTATCACTTCCGGACGAACTACTGCCACCGCTTGTCATTTCTCCAACTGTTCGTCCCTAGTTGCGGTTTCTCCTACCACTCTGCTGTGGTCCACCCGAAACGGAAGGTCTACCAGAGATAGAGACTCGACCAGTTGCCTCTTTGCTTTGGTGATAGGCCAAGTTATCTTGTTCCACCCGTGTAGCAGCAGCTACCAAATCCCGGAAGTTCCGAATCCTTAAGGCCACCAATGACCTCCTCACAGAATTCTTGAGGCCCTTCTCAAACTTAAGACACCTCATAGGTTCAGACTCCACTAGTGATGGCGCAAACCGGGATAGGTCATTACTCTTGGCCTCATATTCCCTTACAGACATGTCACCTTGCAGCAGAGACATGAATTCCAGCGCTTTTTTCTCCCTATAACTCTGAGGGAAGTACTGCTCATTGAACAGTGTCTCAAATTGCTCCCAGGTCAGTCCTGTAACATCCATTCTTCTCTTGACCTGTTTCCACCAAGTATTCGCTAAGCCCTCCATCTTGTACACCGCAAATTCCACCCAGTATTCATCTGGAACTCCCATAGTACTCAAATGCTTGACTATGGAGTCTAACCAGAACTCTGCTTCCTGGGTCCTCCCTCACTATTAAACGAGGGGATAGGCGCACGCCTAAATTCCTAAAAGTCCCCTTGCTTCCTATCCTCAACCGGCCGCTCGTTTTGAGCTCTTGTGGCCATGCCTTGAAAGGCAGCATATATGGCATCCAGAAATCCTTGTTTCTGTTGTGCCGGTTGATTAGCGAGCCTACGGCGAGGTGCCACTTCCTTCAACTGAAATAAAACTAGACTATTCAGTGGATTACATATGTCACACATGTATGTACAATCCTGGGGTTTCTTAACCTAGGGCTCTGATACCACTCTGTCACGCCCCCCAAACGGGGTGGGTGACGTGGAGCTCAATTTGGGATTAATAAAGTAGATTTCCAACCGGGCCCCACACTTAACTGCATTAAAATATGATTAAATTACAGAATTCCCGAGCCTCTGACACACAGGGCTCCACCCCACAGGACATACAGTATCGTACATACATGAACATGTAAATAATCATTACAATAGACATCAACCATAATCTAGTTAATCCAAATATTACATAAGTTTACTGAATTCTCAGTTCCTTACATTTATACCCGAGGATGACCACAATCCTCACTTGATTCCAACAGCAACACAACTTAGCTGCTCCATAGCAAATATCCAGCTACTGTGCACCACTCCTAGAATCTCCTAGGAGGGGTTTAATACATTTGAAAAAATAAAACGTGAGCGAAAGGCCCAGTAGGATATAATTTGAAATAAACGTTACAATTAAATGAATAATGAGTGAGCGAGGAAATAAATAAATGAATAAGTAAATAAAATAAGACATTCAGTTCCAACAGACAGCCAGAACCTCACATCCTTTTTCTTAAAGGAAATAAATGTAAAATCTCCATATTACAGGCTTCAGCAAGTAATTAGTGCAAATTACTTACCTAAACAAGTGTCTCGCCTACCCGGACCGAGTTTCAGGTTCTGCTCCCGAGAATGCACTCTCCGCATCCTATCTAGGCTTACAGCAATAGACTCTATTACCAGTTCACATGATCTCTTTGCTTAAGAAATCATTCATTAACATTTTGAAATCGTTAATACGACCCCACGAACTACTCAAGCCGTGGGCCCCATGACTGGACAAGTCATGAGGTTCCATGACTAAACAAGCCATGGTTTTCAAACATTTTTCTTTCGCAAACCAATCCCTTTCTTTAAAACATTTTCAAGGCCAAAATCATTTTTGAAAACAAGCTCACAAGAAAAGGGATAGAAATCCTACCTCGCACTATCAAACCTGGGACTAACGTTGCCTTTTCCAGCTTTCGCTTCCTCAAGCCCCTTCAGTCTGAATCCTCAGTGATCACTGATGCAAGACAACACTTTAGGATTAAT
>NW_010357939.1:16208-24534 GCF_000414095.1 Morus notabilis | reverse complement strand
TTATCTCAAGTCCCCAAATGAAGCTAATTTGGGTTCTCCCCAAAAACAGGGGTCAAAACAGCAATTTCAGGCCAAACATGGTCAAACCCCGTGTCAACCGGTCGAACGGTGACAGAGTAGTGCAACACTACCGGTCAACCGGTAGTGTGCACACCGGTCGACCGGACCGGTCGACCGCATTGGTTGACCGGTTTTCATGTGATCCGGTCGACCGCACAGGTCGACCGGTGGAATCAACTGCGCGAGAGAAGCTCGCATAAATCAGCCTAAAACCTGCAAATCCAGTCCCAAATCGAGATATTTCAAAGGAAAACCACTAGATCTGGGTTCTAGGTCCTAAAACAAGTCCAAAGAACCCAAGATCTCCAATTTCTACTTTAGTTTTACTCAAAAACCATCAAAATCCGGTTTGAACAAAAAAATAAGTTTTGAAATCTATAAACTTGAGTTCAAGAGAGGTTCTTTCAGTAATCTTACCACGAATCCTTCTCTTGATGTTGAAAACACTTTGAAACTCGTCTTTGGCTCAAAATCCGTTTGATTTGGGACACAAAACGGGAGTGAGGGAGAAAGAGAGTGAGCGGGAGAGTGAGAGTGAAGGAGAGAGAGAGAGTGCACAGAAAAGGAAAGAGAAAGGAAAGGAAAAAGGAAGGAAAAAGAAAAAAGAAAGGAAAAAGAAAAGAAAAGGAAAAAGAAAAGAAAATGACATGTGTACAATGTTTTAAAAGAACAGTCCAGAAATGCGCCCATACACACTTCTGGTTTAAAATAAATTATTAAGAATAATTTAAATACCTTGAAACTATTTAAACTCACTCGTGTAAAAAATATTTATTAATTAAACTCAATTAATAATCCAAATTATGCACACTAATAATCTCAATTACCTTAATTCTTCGGGGTGTTACAATAACCTTGTTTTTTTTTAGCAGACATGTTATTAAGGGGTGAATTCTTTTCTTTCTGCAAACATGTCGATTTATTCAATCGTCGAGGCTCTCCAAAATGTAAGTGTCGGGACGTAGCATTTTCCTTATGCGGTAGGGCCCTTCCCAAGTTGGGCCCAGTGGACCAGTATTCTTGGGTTTCGTGCTTTGCGTTACCCTTTTCAACACTAGGTCCCCTGGGACGAACCTTCTCTGTCGAACTTTCTTGTTGTAGTATCGCGTCGTTCTTTGCTGATAGGCGGCGAGACGCAGTTGGGAGTCCAGCCTTTTTTCTTCCAACAAGTCGAGTTCTCCGTTCATGCCTTCCGCGTTGTCATCATCGTTATGGACGACGGTTCTTACAGTCGGCGTTTCGATTTCTATAGGGAGCACTGCTTCGACGCCATATGCCATAGAGAAGGGTGTCTCACCCGTAGTGGTTCAGCTCGTCGTTCAGTATGCCCATAAGACCTTGGGAAGTTCCTCGGCCCATCTCCCCTTCAGATTGTCAAGTCTCTTTTTAAGGGTATGCTTTATTGACCGCCTCGACTTGTCCATTTGATTATGGATGAATTGGCGCCGAGAAGTATTTCTGGATGCCTAAGCTATCGCAGAATCGGCGTGTTGAGGAGTTGTCGAATTGCTTTCTGTTGTCGGATATTATTGAGTGTGGAACCCCGAACCTGCATACGATGTGGTCCCACATGAATTTGGTGCAGACCGCTTCCGTGGTCGCAGTTAGAGCCTTTGCCTCTGCCCACTTCGTGTAGTAGTCCACCGTAACGATTGCAAACTTAAATCCTCCGGGTGCAAGATGTAGCGGCCCGATCAGGTCAACCCCCCATTTGGCCAAGGGCCAAGGGCTGAGAATGGAAGTTAAATTTTCTGGGGGCACTCTAGGAATTGTGGCATACCTTTGGCATTTACCACAGCGCCGGGCGTATTGGAAAGTGTCCTTTTTTAGCGTGGGCCAGTAGTATCCTTGCCTTAAAACCTTTAGAGCCAGAGACTGCCCCCCAATGTGGTTACCGCAGACTCCCTCATGGATTTTATGGAGGACCTTCTGGGCTTCGGCATCATCCAAGCACCGCTGTAGAGGGGTTGAGTAGCCTCGCCGGTAGAGCAAGCCGTCGTACAACAAGTACCTAGCAGCTCTATACCGAATCCGTCTGGCTTCGTCTTTATCGTTCGGCAGTTGTGCATCCATTACGTAGTGGATGAGTGGAGTCATCCAATTTTCACTTACTTGGATGATTAATGCCTTAACCTTTTCTTCGATAGTTGGTTGCTCTAATTCTTCGATAGGAACGACCCCTAACGTGTCGGATTCTCCGGAAGATGCTAGCTTAGCAAGAGCGTCGGTGTTTGCATTTTTGGCTCGCGGTATTTGGAGTATCTCGTAGTTTTTGAACTTAACAAGTTCTTCTTTTACCTTTCTCAAGTATGCTCCCATCTTCTCGCCGCACGCTTGGTATTCTTCTTTTACTTGCGCAACGACCAGTTGAGAATCACTGAAGATGCTGAGCCTTTCGATCTTCAGGTGGCTGGCTAACCGTAGTCCGGCAATTAATGCTTCATATTCTGCCTCATTATTCGACGCCTTGAATTTAAATCGAACCGCCAGGGTAACCTTGTGGCCTTCGGGGCTGATTAATAAGACGCCGGCTCCTGACCCATTTTCGCTCAACGCCCCATCCACGTAGAGCTTCCATTTTGTAACCTCGACCTCTTCAAATGCGGCGGGAGCTGGCCTATGAGAGAACTCAGCCAGAAAATTGATGAGTGCTTGGCCCTTGATCGCAGTTCTTGGCACATATTTTATGTCAAACTTGCTTAATTCTACCGACCACTTGAGGAGTCGACCGGAAGTTTCGGGCTTTTGTAGAGCCTGCCTTAGCGGGTGGTTGGTAAGAACCCGTATTGTGTGAGACTGGAAATAGTACCGAAGCTTCCTTGAAGCTACCATCAGGGCGAGGACTAGGCACTCCATTTCACTGTATCTTGACTCGGCGTCGAGGAGCCTTTTGCTCATGTAGTAGATCGGCAACTGCACCCTTTCTTCTTCTCTAACTAATACGGAGCTTACGGCGTGTTGGGACACGGAGAGGTATAGACTACGCTCCTCGTCGACGTTTGGTTTTGACAAAATTGGGGGCTTGCCCAAATGCTCCTTCAATTTCTGGAAGGCCTCTTCACATTGGGGTGTCCACTCGAAGCATTTGTTCCCTTTCAAAGCGTCGAAGAAGGGGACGCATTTGTCAGTCACCTTTGATACGAACCTATTTAGGACGGCGACACATTCTGTTAATCTTTGCACTTCCTTTGGCATTGTCGGGGACCGCATGTCCTGTAGGGCTTTCATTTTCTCGGGGTTAGCTTCAATCCCACGATTGCTGACCATAAAGCCGAGGAATTTCCCCGACCAACTCCAAAGGCACATTTCTGGGGATTGAGCTTCATGTGGTATTTTCTCAGTACACCAAACATTTCCCCCAGATGATTGACGTGATGGCTGGCCCTGGAACTTTTTACAAGCATGTTGTCGACATAGACCTCTATTATTTTACCGAGCTATTCAGCGAACATTTTATTCACAAGCCTCTGATAGGTCGCCCCTGCATTTTTAGGCCGAAGGGCAACCTTGTAGCAGTAGAGGCCTCTATCGGTTATGAAGGATGTGTGCTCCTCGTCGACTGGATGCTTGGGGATCTGGTTGTATCCGGAGTAGGCATCCATAAAGCTCAGCATCTCGTGTCCCGCCGTCTATCCGAGGGAGTGGAAAGCCAACCTTTAGGCAGGCTTTGTTGAGGTCGCTGAAGCCACCGCATGTCCTCCAATTCCCATTGGGTTTGATCACTAGAACGGGGTTTGATATCCAATGCGGGTAATTGCCCTCCCGGATGAACCCATTGTTGATCAACTTGTCGACCTCTTCTTTCAGCGCTTCATACCTCTCGGGGTTCATCGGTCGACGTTTCTGGTGCTTGGGCAGATATGAGGGGTCGACGTTTAGGGAATGACATATCACCTCGACATCGATCTCTTCCATGTCGAAATGATTCCAGGTGAAGACATCTAGGTTCTTCCTGAGGAAGTTTTCGATCTCACCCTTAAATGATGGGACTAAGCCCGAGCCCACTTTTAGCACTTTGGTGGACTCGGCTTCATCAACTTGGATTTCCACCAACTGCTCGACGGGTTGAGACCATGTGACTTCCTCTTGGATCCTGGGGTCAATGTCCTCGACGAGGCCCTGGTGAACCATCATTGCCTCTTGTCTCCCTGGCTGGTCGTATCCGCGTAGGGCGTCAGAGTACGTAACTCTAGCTTCATACTGGTTGCTCTTTATTTCCCCTACGCCATTTGGGGTGGGGAACTTGACTTTTTGGTGGTAGACGGAGGTTATTGCCCTCAATGCCTGAAGGGTTGGTCTCCCGATCACCGCGTTATACTGGGAGCCTCCTTTTATGACCATGAAGTTGGCCATTATAGTTGCCTGCCGAGGTTTTTTCTCCGGCGGTTATGGGTAGCCGGATAGTCCCTTGCGAGATGACGGAGTCCCTAGTGAAACCATATAGCGGTCGGGAGGTTTTTTCCAATTGTTCCTTTTGGATCCCTATTTTCTCCAAGCAGTCGGAGTATAGGAGGTCCACCGAGCTCCCATTGTCCAATAGGATCCTGCACACGGTGTGGTTTCCTATCATGGCTTCCACCACCAAGGCATCGTTATGGGGGAAGTGAACCCCACTGGCGTCATCCTCGTTAAAGGCCACGTCGGTGTGGCTGTACCTTGGGGTTTTTTTACAGCGGAGACGCTCCAGAACCGCTCCTGATAAACCCCTTGGCCTCGTGGGCATAATCCTTCTGAGACCTCCTTGAGTCTCCTCCTATATAAGGACCGCTGAGGACAGTCCGTATGACGCCGACAGGTTCTCGGTCTTCTGAGCGCTGGTTATCCTCTCGGTGCCGACCGTCATTTTGCCCTCTGCGGCCGT
This sequence comes from Morus notabilis, assembly GCF_000414095.1. Taxonomy (NCBI): domain Eukaryota; kingdom Viridiplantae; phylum Streptophyta; class Magnoliopsida; order Rosales; family Moraceae; genus Morus; species Morus notabilis. Next base: position 19,613 of record NW_010357939.1, on the reverse strand, counting down.
CATTTCGGGGTCTCGGCTCGGCCCTGAACTCTTGTAATCTCCCCTCGCGGATCACTCTTTCGATCTCATCTTTGAGGTCGGCGCAATCATTGGTTTGGTGTCCGACATCGCCGTGGAACCTACAGAATTTCTTCTGGTTCCTTTGGCTGGGGTCTGACTTCATTGGTTCCGGTCGGCGTAGCAAGTTTCCACGGCCGACCTGATTGAAGACTTCCTTGACTCCTATCGTTAGCTCGTGGTAGGAATCGTATTTTTGGAACAGTCGAGGCTTACGGGTATCCTCTTGCCTTGGCTTCTTGGCTTCTAGAGCGCTCATCATTACGGCGGGCTGCTTGTCTCCGTTTCTTCCGCCTCGACGCTTCTTCCCATCCTGTTTCGCAAGCGTCGACCCTTGTTCGGTTCCTTTATTCTTGTTGGTCCGGTGCTCGGGGTCATTTGCGTCCGCCTCTTCAACGTTGATGTACCCCTGTGCTCTCGCTAAAAACTCCCTGTAGCTGGACGGGGGTTTCTGGTTTAGCTCTCTTTTGAATAGGGTAATTTTCTTCATGCTAGATAAGACCCCCATCAAGGCCTCTCTATCTGTTATGTCCATCGTGGCGGTGACAGCTTCCCCATACCTCGCGAGCCATTCCCTTAGTGACTCGTTCGGCTTCTGGTATATCGTCGTCAGATTTTGCTTTGGGGGGAAGAAGTTTTTAACCCTATGAATTGGAGGGAAAATGCGTCCTTCAGCTCGTCCCAGCTTGAGATGGAGTTTGGCCTCAACGTCCGAAACCATCTTCGGGCAGAATCCGTCAAATGGTTTTGAAAGGCTCGGCACATGATCTCCTCGGTGTAACCGTGCAAGAGCATGTGCCCCGTGTACATTTCCAAATGGTCATCGGGATCTCCTCGCCCGTCATACGGTGGGATTGACGGCGACCTGTATTTATCGGGGAGAGGGGGCGTCATTATTTCTTCGGTAAATGAATGGTCATGTGTGCGGCTGGGCGTGATATCAACGTTTACCACCTCAGCCACACGACCTATATTCTTTTTTAGGCCCGCCACGTCCCCTGTCAGTTTCTACTCCAGGCTGGCCATACGTTCCATGATGGTGCACGGTGGTCGGCGGTCGGCGCGAAGAAGAATGAGCTGTGAAGAAGAACGAGGCACAGCGGTCGGCGAAAGAGGCGCGAAAGAATGAGAAGATTTCATAGAGGGAAAGGTTATGTTTTCAGTCTCTGGTATTTGGGCTTTTGGGGCTGGCGGGGCCATATCAATTAGGGTTAAAAAACCCACTGAAAATCCTATACAAGCAAGGCGTGCGCCTCACTAACCGCCTGAGGCGCCCCTCAAAGGCGAGCACTCAAGTGCTTGAGGTGCACGCCTCAACTCCTACTCTGAGGCGTAGGAGTGGAGGCACTTTTCTAGCGCCTCGCGACGAGGTGCGCCTCAAGGCGCATGCCTCAAGCGCTATTTAAAACACTGGCTCAATTACTCATCAAAATTAGAGTGAAAGCCCTCTATTTTGGAAGCTTGGACAACATCTCTCATAGAGGAAGAGAGGGAGAACTGAAAGAGAGAGAGTGAGAGAGACAGCGAACGTGAGAGAATGAGAGGGAGGGAAAGGGAAGGAAAGATGATAAAAATAATTAGAAGTGAGATGTTTAGATCTTAAAATTAGATTTAAACCATTTTGTAACATTATTAAAATGTCATTTCAAATGTAAAATCAGAGTTGAACCACTATGCAACATTATTAAAAAGTCCTCTTAAATGTATTTGTTATAAGAAATTCTAATAAATAAGATTTTAAACTCAAAATTATTAACACTCCCGCTACATAATAGATAAAATAAGTACGAAAATTTAACATCAGTTTTTTTTTTTTTTTTTTATAAAATTTAGAATATTTAGGATAAAATTTTAAATATATAAAAGTCGAGGGGTATCATAAGCCTAAATCTGAGCTCTGTAAATGCCTCAAAAATAATTTTCAAGAAATTAAAATTCAGGTTGTTCCAGAACCTGTGCAGATCCAAGAATTCAACTCAAACCCTTTGAATGAGGTAACAATTTCTGACCATCCTTTACAAGATAATTCTGAATTTGTGAATAATGATGATCAGAATCTTTTGATTGCCATTAGGAGAGGAACTAGTGAGTGTACAAATCGACCTTTATATCCTCTTGCACATTTCTTATCCTTTAACAGTTTCTCACCATCTCATAGAGCCTTCCTTGTAAGCCTAAATGCCATCACTATTCCAACCACCTTGTCCGAGGCTTTATCTAATGAAAAATGGAAACAAGCTATGAATGTGGAAATGGAGGTGTTGGAGAAGAACAAAACTTAGGAGTTGGTGAAGTTGCCGGAAAGAAAGAGACCAGTGGGTTGTAAATGGGTGTATACTGTGAAGTATAGAGCATATGGGTCGATTGAGAGGTACAAGGAGCAATTAGTAGCAAAGGGGTATACTCAAACCCATCAAAAATAGAGTGAAAGTCCTCTATTTTGGAAGCTTGGACAGCACCTTTCATGGAGGAAGAGAGGGAGAACCGAAAGAGAGAGAGTGTATGAGGGAGAGAGAGGGGACGTGAGAGAGTGAGAAGGGGAGAGAGAGAGTTAACATGAGAGAGAGGGAAGGAGAGATGATAAAAATAATTAGAAGTGAGATGTTTGGATCTTAAAATCAGATTTGAACCATGATGCAACATTATTAAAATGTCCTCTCAAATGTAAAATCAGATTTGAACCATTGTGCAACATTATTAAAATGTCCTCTCAAATGTATTTATTATAAAAAAGTCTAATAAGTAAGATTTTGAACTCAAAATTGTCTTTTACAAACACTCCTGCCACATAATACATAAAATAAGTATGAAAATGTAACATGGGCTATTTTTTATTTTTTATAAAGTTTAGAATATTTAGGATAAAATTATAAATATGTAAAAGTTGAGAGGTATCATATGCCCAAATCTGAGCTCTCTAATTGTTGGGAATGGTGTCCTAGAAGCATAAGATGTAATAGGATATTTATTATTTATTTAATAAAAGAGTTTATTCATCATTTTTATGTGTATATATTTGTGAATATTTTATGAATATCAATGAAAATTCCATGATTATTTATGTGACCTTAAACATTGTATATAAGTGTTATATACGAGAGGAAAATAATCAAAAATATTGTTCATAATGAATTTAATTAAAGTTCAAAATCATTCATTAAAACATTATTAATGCATGTCATTCCCATTTAGAATGGAACGGTGTTATCCGCACTGTTAATATGGTGAGATATTGAATGAGTGTATTTCGCATAATGAGATTATGTGGAACAAGGACACAGACACAATATGAATTTCTAATAATTCCGTTAAGTATAGAAATTCTAATTGAGTCTACCGATGGTCATA
>NW_010357939.1:11366-14476 GCF_000414095.1 Morus notabilis | reverse complement strand
GAATAGTATTTTTCCGATGGTATGATAATGGAACATAAGATAAATGTAATCGGGAAGGTAAAATGGAACTTGACCTCAAGTCGATTATGGATATCCTATGGGGATGATACACTAATATATTGAGTCATGGACTAGAGCTAATCAGAGCTTTGTAAATACGCTATATAAATCGAGAGTGCAGCTCTAGGTTTTTAGTGGAATAGCGCTAGAGTTTTATAATCATGAGACGGACTTGTTGGTTTAGAAGTAGCGTTATGATTATAGGAGCTTGATTTATATATGTGCATCGGGTCTCTTTGCTAGCTCACATAATTTCCTGTAACGATACGGCGTATTTCCTACACATTGGTAACTTGTGTTATTTCCGTAAAAGAGGTTCAAAGTTAATATAAGAATGGTTAATTCATGAGTGATTTATCGGGTGAATTAATTGATAAATTAATTCTAGATAAATTGGTTGAATTATTATTTTAAGAGTTGTTTAATATGGGAAGACTATTATATGACTGTTTCGATCAGATAATTTCTCTATTAGGTTGCTTGAATCAAAACTTAGGCTCTATGCAAGTTTCCCGTGTTGAAAAACTAGGAAAACAACTTTCGTCGGTGCAGACAGGACAACCGGTTGGGTAGACCGGTCACAGGTCGACCGGTTCGTGAAGGACAGGTCGACCGGTGAGTTATAACGTCTCTGTCACCGGTCGACCGGTTGTAACGTAAAATGCATGATGACATGGCAAAATCGACTCTGGATGCGATTAGAACTTTGGGAAACCTAATTGTTACGAAAGTATGACTTCCAAAACACTATAAATAGCCTATTAAGAAGTCACATTACTCATAAGATCACTTGAGAGACTTTTTGGAGGCTATTGATAAAAGATTCCTGAGAGGAAAAATTATTTAATTCTCAAGAACAATTTTTTCTTTGGCTCTCTTGTGATTGGAAGGAGATCAAGAATAGCAAGAGGAGATTGAATGACATGTGACCACCCGCACTCCGATCGTGGAAACGAGAATAGCAAAGAAGACCAGTTCGTTGAGGCTCTTCCGGTTGCTGTTTGGAACGCTTTGATCTGTCAGACATGTAATTTCCTAAAATCTCAAAAGGTATGATTTAGATCTTTAGTATTTATGTTATATAGCATCATAAACATGTTCTTGATTGGCTTTGACATTGATTTAAATTTATAAAAAAATTCTGTTGCACACTCGATGCTATTATTTTCCAACAATTGGTATCAGAGCCATGGTTATTTATTCATGATTATGCTATGTATATAGATTTGTGATCTAAAAAATATCTCTTTTATGCTTGAATTGATATTTTAGAGAGATGGCACTCTAGGGTTTCTTTATTATGTTGTCATCATGAATATATGGTGAATGAATGATTAAATAATTATTATTGATTATTATTTATAAATTATCAATGGTTTTTTGATTATTTAATTTTTACCGGTTATGGCTCCTTAGAGTTTAGAATGGTTGTATAGGAATTTGTTCATTACAATGTAATTAGATATACGGTCTATCATCGCCGTTAGGGTTTATTTTATTTTTTTTAGTAGAAATTTTGTAAACCGGAAACGGTATAGGAATTTGAACAACTACATGAGACCTCTTTACGCACTAACCAACTTGATTCTTTGTTGCCTAGTGTTGTTGTTTCTCTCTTGTAGGAATTTGAACAACTACATGAGAAGGTACGGCTGATTTTTTAGCCCGGCGATTAGGTGTGGTTACACATGGGGAAAGAAAGATTTCTGGCACCACGGCGTACTACGTTACTACCCAAAGGAAAAGGTGATGATTTGAGGACAAATCCTTTTCAAGAGGAGGGGGGCAATGATGAGAACATAGCCATCAAAGTCAATCCGGAAGAAAGACAATCAACCTTAAACGTCTATCAAGCCATTGCATGGCCAACTTGCATATTCCAAGGGGTTAGGCGCACATTCCAACAAGTTCCAAGAAGTTAGGCACAATTTCCAGCAAAGGATCAAGTCAAATTCCAAATAAAGACTTTCCTTTTATCATAATTCTATCTTTTTAGGTTTAAGGTTCAATTTAAACATTTAAATTGCATAATAGGCATTTTTACGGAAAGAGTTAGATTCAAATTCGGATTCCTTCCCTAAGAGATTATCTTTAGGCGTTTAGAAGGAAGGAGTTGGAGTCAAATTCGGATTCCTTCCCTAGGGTAAGCTTTAGGCGCATTTTATCTTATTTTTAGGGTTTATCTTATTTTAGGTTTCTATCTCATTAAAGATAGAATAGGACTTTTTAATTTTTAAACCTTTTTCAGCTTGTTTTTGGCTCTTTAAGGCTAAAAAACGAAAATTAATAAAAGTTTTTGATGTTTATTCACTTTGTGAGATATTCTTCTTGACTTCTTGAAGAATTATTCTGAACTTATCAAGGTTTTCCTTGTGGTGTTCAAACCCGACTTATCAAACGGAATTTCCATACTCGTTTGTAGCATCTTCACCATAATAAGGTTCTTGCTTTGCTAAGCAACGGGTCGCGGTTTCCATCAATTCTTGAAGATCTTGGATCGTATCCCATATTTGGCTACGGGTTTTGTCACATTATTGGCGGGGTTCGTATCAGTTGGTATCATATTTTAGGATCGTTAGGTTTTGCTATCCTTTTTTTCTTGTTTAATAGCGTTTTTTTTCTTTTCTTAGTAAAAAAAAATAATAATAATCGCACATCAGGGTTAGGGTTTCTCAATTCAAAAAAAAAAAAAAGAAAACAATTAACCCCCGGGGCACCCACGGGGCACCCCGGGGCACCGCCGGAGCAAATTGATCGGTCCGTACGTTCTTCTTTAGGATATTTTTGAGTCTCGAAGAATATGCGGTAATAGTTTTTTTTCTTTTCTTAGTAAAAAAAAATAATAATAATCGCACATCAGGGTTAGGGTTTCTCAATTCAAAAAAAAAAAAAAGAAAACAATTAACCCCCGGGGCACCCACGGGGCACCCCGGGGCACCGCCGGAGCAAATTGATCGGTCCGTACGTTCTTCTTTAGGATATTTTTGAGTCTCGAAGAATATGCGGTAATAGTTCATGAGCCCTAAAGCGCTGCAATCAAACTAAAGCGT
>NW_010357939.1:1607-11022 GCF_000414095.1 Morus notabilis | reverse complement strand
CCCCGGGGCACCCCCGGGAAACCCCCGGGGCACCCCCGGTGCACCCCCAGGAGACCCCCGGGGCACCCCGAGGCACCCACGGGGCACCCTCGGGGCAACCCCGGGGTACCCCTGGGAGACCCCTGGGGCACCCACGGGGCACGCCCTGCCCAAAACCTTACCCTTGCGGCATTGATTTTTTTAACAGTTTCCCACTTTAACTGGCTCGTGAAAATTATGTTTCAAGAACTTTTACTATTTTCCTTACTTCTAATATTTCTACTCTTTTTCTAACTGGTCATTTGGTCACCAACCAAATATTTTAGTTTTTCATAACTAAAATGTACCTGCTAAAATGTCTAACTTTTAACTGATATTTCACTATTGATAACTGATATTTACGAATTTTCCTTGTAAGAATATTCGTATTATAACTTTACATATTTCGGGAAATTTTACCCGTACATAATGTTTCTACATAACATTTTCTTGATTACATCAAAATTCTACTACTTACTATTGCGGAAAGGATTTCGGTCAAATACCGGACTGTCCGCATTAGACCTAAATTTTTTCCCGTCATTACATTCACCCCTCCTTAAGAAAGTTTCATCCCGAAAATTAGAACATATAGGGGTATTTCATTCTAATTTCTTTTTCTACTTCCCAAGTGGCTTCTGCAACACTGTGATTTTTCCACTGCACTTTAACCATTGGGATACTATTATTATACAAAAATTTGATCAATGGCAACTTCATACTCCATGTGCCCTTTAAATCCACTGCGCATGAACGAAGCATATCTTCTAGGGTCTGAATGGTCCTCTCTGACAGTCCACCCGTATGGGGATGAAATGTTGTGCTATAGCGTGATTCTGACCCCATCGCTTCCTGAACACTTTTCCAAAAATTAGAGGTAAATCAGCTGTCTCTGTCCGACACTATATTAGCTGGTACTCCATGTAGTTTTACTACCTTAGCCATGTATAACTCGGCTCATTTCTCTAAGGAGTAAGTTATCTTGATCGGAATGAAATGAGCTGATTTCATTAGCCGATCAACTACTACCCAAATGGCATCATATCCTTCACTCGTTCTCGGAAGTCTAGTCACAAAATCCATGGTTAAGTGTTCCCACTTCCATTCTTGGATCTCTAGTGGCTGTAAACTTCCAATTGGTCTCTGATGTTCTACTTTGACCTTCTGGCATGTCAAGCAACGACTAACATAGTCAACTATGACATTCTTCATTCGCCTCCACCAAAAATGTTGTTTCAAGTCCTAATACATCTTGGTGGCACCTGAGTGTACGGAATATGGCGTACTGTGCACTTCCACTAGGATATGCTTCTTGATCCCTTCTTGATCCGGTACATAAATTCTTCTTTGGTACAGGAGAATTCTATCTTCTGAAAGACCGAAATTTATCTTTGCATTTTCTACCATCTCTTTCCTATATCTATCCATAATTGGATCACCCTTTTGAGCTTCTCATATCTCGTCTTATAGCACGGGCTGCAGTCTCAGAGAAGCAAACTTACTGGAGATTAATTCAAGATCTAGGAGATTAATCTCTTGTCGAAGCTGCTTCGGCAACAATTCGGTCTCCACTAGAGTCCGCATTGCTGGATTTCTACTTGAAGCGTCTGCTACACGATTGGCTTTACCTGGATGATAAAGGATTTTACAATCATAGTCCTTCATGAGTTCAAGCCATCACCTTTGCCTCATATTAAGCTCCTTTTGCGTGAATAAGTACTTTAAACTCTGGTGGTCCGTATAAATTTGACATTGAGCTCCATACAGATAATGCTGCCATAACTTTAGCGCAAAGACTACCGCGGCTAACTCGAGATCATGTGTTGGGTAATTACGCTCGTGATCCTTTAGTTGCTGAGATGCGTAAGCAATGACCTTGCCATTTTGCATCAACACGGCTCCTAGTCCTTTTTTGAGGCATCACTGTAGATGTCAAATTTTTCTCCCTCTTTTGGAATCGTGAGTACTGGAGCACTAGTTAATCTTCTTTTGGTCTCCCTAAAACTCTGTTCACATTTATTTGTCCATTCATACCTCTTTTCTTTCTAGGTTAATGCAGTGAGAGGGGCTGCAACATGAGCAAATCCCTCTACAAACCTCCTGTAATACCCTGCCAATCCTAAGAAGCTTCGAATTTCTGTAACACTCTTTGGAACTAGCCATTTCTCAACTGCTTCAACCTTTGTTGGATCCACGGTGATTCCTTCCTTGGATATCACATGACCGAGGAATTAGACTTTATCTAACCAAAACTCACACTTAGAAAACTTCGCATACAGCTGATGTTTCTTTAACATGTGTAACATGATCCTCAAATGCTCTGCATGCTCTTGTGGACCTCGAGAGTATATAAGGATGTCATCAATAAACACAATAACAAACTTATCCAAGTATGCTCTGAAAATTCTGTTCATAAGGTCCATAAACACCGCTGGGGCATTTGTAAGTCCAAATGGCATTACTAGGAATTCATAATGTTCATACCGAGTTCTAAATGCCATTCTGGAAATGTCTTCTTTTCTAATCTTAAGTTGATGATACCCCGATCGAAGGTCGATCTTCAAAAATGTGGTAGCTACCTTCAACTGGTCGAATAAGTCATCGATTCGTGGCAATGGATACTTGTTCTTGATGGTGACTTTGTTGAGCTCCCTATAGTCTATGCACATCCGAAGCATGCCATCCTTCTTTTTGACAAAGAGTACCAGAGCTCCCCATGGCGAGAAACTCAGTTTGATGAAGCCTTTGTCCAATAACTCTTGGAGTTGAATCCGCAACTCTTTCAGTCCGCTGGAGCCATCCTATACGGTGCTTTGGATATTGGTGCAGTGCCTGGGAGAAACTCTATCTCAAAAGCTATTTCTCGATCTGGAGGAAGTCCGGGTAGTTCCTTTGGAAAGACGTCTAGGAACTCCTTGACTATGGGAACGTCTTCTGGCTGAAGCGTCCCTTCCTGGTTTCTATCCACCACATACACCAAATATATGGTGCATCCGCTGGACATCAATCGTCAGGCTTCTAGGGAGCTAATAAAGCAGTTTGGTGTCCCTAATGTGGAACCCATATACTCAAACATCTGTTCTCCTTCTGACTGAAAAACTACTTTTTTCCTTCTACAGTCTATTGTAGCATTATACTTTCCTAGAAAATCCATTCCTAGGATCACATCATAATCTACTAAATCCAGTATAACTAGGTCTGCACTTAGTTCTCTTCCTGCTATCTCTACTAGTACATGACGTAACCAGTGACTAGACAATAACACTTCACCTGATGGTAACGTTGTCTTAAAGTCTTGACCTATCCTCTCTTAAGGATGTAGCATTCGTTTAACAAATTCTACTGATGTAAATGTATGTGTGGCTCCTGAATCAAATAATGCTTATGCAAGAACATGGGCAACAGTAAGCTGACCTGTCACTACATTGGACGTGCCTGCCTCAGCTTCCTCCTTGGTGTATGTCATTAGTTGAGCATTGGTTTGTGGAGAAGCTTCTGATCTGTTCGGCTGAGGGGTCGGGAATACCCTCTGCGCTTACATGGCATGAAATTGTGGAACTTGTGGCCTTTGTGGTGCCATTCCAGGAGATCCTACTTTGAATGGACACTGCTTTGCATAATGCCCCTTCTGTCCACACATATAGCACACATTCGTGCCGGCTTTACATTCTCTAGAATGTTTCCTTCCACACGTCTGGCAGACAGGAACACTAGGACTGGTATACTGGTCCTGCTTCTGTTGGGAATTTCGTTGACTCTGATTGCAACTTCTACTAAAATTACCCTTTCTCTTATTAGGGTTTTGCTGACTTCCCTGCCCAGGTTTCGATCCCTGGTTACTTCGACTTCCTTGACTTTGATGTTTAGTACTGAGGCTTTGCTTAATGGGTGTCTGTGCCCTTTCTCTTTGTTTCTTCTTATCTTCCCACATTTTAGCTCGCTCCTCTCTAGATTTGGCAATATTATGCTCTGCACGTATTGCCCGATTCACCAAATCCACTACCGTCGTTGGTGGATACTCCCTACTTTCCACAATGGTGGCTATATCTCCTCGGAGCATATTAACCATCCTCCTAACCTTTTCTTCTTCTATTGGAACTAACTGGGGACACAGTCGTGCCAACTGATCAAATCATCAGCATGCCTTAACAACTGTAATGTCACCCTATTTGAAATTATTAAACTCATTTGAGTCTTAAGGGCTTCTAAGTTATAATACTTTCGATTGAACTCCCATAGGAAGTCATTCCATAACATATGTCTTACATTCCTTCTGGCACACACCGATTACCACCAATAGCGGGCATCTTTCTTCAACATGAAGGCGACGCATTGAATCTTCTCCCTGTCGGTGAGTTCCATAAACTCAAACATTGTCTGAATGGATACTAACCATTCCTCAGCTTCGAGTGGATCCATTGACCCATCAAACTCTGGCGGTGACATCTTCTTAAACCTCACATACAATGGTTCCCTTGAGACCATTTCTTGGTGCTCCATCTCACCCCTTACTGGCTCTTGGGGTTCAACCCTCTCTAGGGGTTGCTCAGGTTGGGCGGCTTGTGCTAGCACAACCTGTGGAGGGGGTGCTCCTCCAATCTGCCGACCCCGAATCAACTAGGTAAGCAATTCTCTCATCTGTCTGATTTCCTCAGCTTGGGCTGCTATTTGCCCCCTAAGACCTGCTACTTCTTCAGCTAGGTCTGGTGCTGGAGGATTCTGTTCTGCTTGTGTTCTCTTTCAACGTGTACGAACCATGTTGCTGTGTCTATAACAATTAAAAGAGCAACATCGTTAGTCTAAGTGCAACAACAACTGCTTCAAGAATTTTTTGACTAGCTATATTTTTAACTATCATTCATTCTCATATCAACTAGCAAAACATACATTCTATATGTTCTTCTAATATGCATGTCCCATTGCACACATATCACATCATACACAAAATATCACAAAAAATTAAGGCTTCTAAGCGTTTTAGTCAATATTACATTATTCTTAACTAACATAACGCTAAGCCCTAACTCAATCTTCATCAGGATCCTCCTCCAGATCCTCCTCGGGATCCTCCTTAGGGTCTTCCTCTTGATCCAATTGACGATTATCACTAGCTTCCTCGCCAACGGTCCTAACGTAGGTCCATCTTTGTCGAACGACTATAGGCTCCTTCGCTGCCTCTATCTCGGGCCTCAGTCACTGTCGAGAGGTGGTGGCTTCCGCGTCATGTCTCTTGATATGGGTGTTAGAAAACAGAAAGTCTCGCCTAACTGCCACTGGCCCTGTCATCTCCTCTAAGATATGGCGCTCAAACAGCTTTGCCTCGGCAATAAACTGTGCGAGAGTTTGATCTGATCGTAGAACTAGCTGATGCTGGTATTCTTCCGTCAGACCTCTCCATAGGATCTAACACCGCTCCTCCTCACTTAGATTAAAAATCTGATTCAGAGCTAGTACATTTGTCAAGACTCTCGCTATATAGGCTCCAACGGCCGCTTCCGATCTCATACTAGCTCTCTCGGCTTGTATGACGAACTCTCGAGCTTGGGTGTAGGTTACGACTACACTTACCTGATTCTGTGTCTCTCCACTCAACTGTGGTGCCAACTCTGATGGCATGACCTGGGGAAGAAACTGATGTTTTAACATGTGGCAAAACTCTTCCCATTGCATCTCTGCTATTTCATCCTCATCCAAAGCCTGCCAACATATTAGGGCATTGCCCTCCAACAGACTCGTTGTGAGCAAAATCTACTCCTCTCGAGCTATGTCACAGGCTCGCATCACATACTCGACATGGTGCAGCCAATCCCTAATTCTGGTAGGATGTGAAAGCCCATCATAGAAGGGTGGATTATAGGTGTAGAACCTAGTTGCGGCTCGACCTGTAGTCAAAACGCCTCGCCTTGCTCGGTGTGCAACCTCGGCCGCTATAGGCTCTAAAGCCCTTAACTCCCGATCCACTGGTGGATGGATATATCTAGCAGGTATGGGTACCGACCTCTCTAGTTGTTGAAACCATGAGGATAAAAACGTTCTTACCCGTCCCCACCACGTATTCTCTCGTGATGTAGGTGCTAACCGTGATGATGGATGTGATCGATCCATTAGTACCTGTTCTGTCTTGCCAAAAGAAATAAGCAATTCAGTTTTAGTTCATAAACTAATTTACCTGGACTGTGCAGAAGCATAGGTGCGGGATTGTCATGGCAGGAGTAGGAACACCGCTCTAATACCAACGGTGACGCCTCCCGCCCTAGCGGTTGGTCGCCAACCTTAAAGTACTACTAATAGGCTGAGTTATAGTCTAATCTATTACTTGTTATTAGTCTATCATCTCTTTAATTTATATTTTCTATGAGTAAATTTTTTTTCTTTAACCCTCGGGTTCTTAACATGCTCCTAGCATGTTCTTTTGTTATACAACAACTTATCCTTGCTAATACTTTAAGAAATCGGATATGGAACTAGTCCCCGAAACTTATCTTAACTTATTACAGTCTATTATTCTTTACTAAGACAATGACCGTAACATCTTTTTCTTAAAACTGAAACATATAAAGTTGGTTCTATATTACATTACTCTGCAGCGAAATTTAATTTCTAAGCGAGCATAGTAGAGACCACTCCCGTGTACCCATGACATTTCCGCCCCCCCTTGCCTCTGCCGGTCCATCAAGCAAAACCACTATATGGCTGGCTGCTTACCTTTGTTACATGCACACGAGTAAACTGATGAGCTAACGCTCAGCAAGTATAAACATGCACACATCATAAACTAGAAAAATTACATTACGAGTTATGATGCAATATGCTCGTGTGAAACATGCTTTATGTCTTTTTGTTCTTACTACTGTGGGCTTGGGCCCCTAATTACTGTCTTGTTACTGTGGGCCTGGGCCCCTGCTTACTGTCTGGTCTAGTCGGAATCTCTACTCTTTAAGATTTCCTCCCTTGGGAGGCCGACGACCGGTCAGTCTCTTTACATTACTGAACTTTGAGTTTTTCATTTCAAAGTGTTAAAAACTTTACTGAATGATATGCAACGTTTCTCTACATGCACATGCTAACATAAAAGGCATAATACTACTTGCATACTTTAACTGTGCATAAGGGTAGCCATATGTCGCCCTTCTGCAATCTAGGGTATTGAGCCCTCCAAACATGTATAATCACATATAATCACATAGACTTAGGAACATAAGTAAACTCATAGTTCTAAGTCTAACAGCTTACTCGAGTCCAGACAAACATATATGTCTATACTTACTTATAATTCGCTAGGATTCCCGCTTGCTGGAAGTTCCTTCTCGTTGTCTCGGCTCTCGTGCCAAAACCTGTTTCATGGAAATAGGTATAAATTTCCTATTCCAAATCACAATTCTTCATACTCAGATTCTTAAATATCAATTTCAACTCACTTTTAAACTTTATTCCTCTAAGCTTAAGAGGTAAATTCCATAATTTGAGTGTTTCGACTTCTGAAACCTCAATTTACTCATTTTTGGGTCTTAAAACTATTACTCACTCTCTAGAATTGAATTACTAACTCATTGCTTACTAACTAATTTTTAGGAAATTTCGGCAGAGTTTCACCTTATTTTTCTCGTTTTCTGAGTTTTTAATAACTTGTTATACTTCCGATTTCGGTACCTGGAGTCAAGATTCACATTCTTGAACATAGATTCCAAACATAAAATTGAACAAAACACATGTTCTTTCTTAATCTAGGTTCATGGATTTTCAATGGAAATCCACCAAAACTTCGTTCAATCATTTTAATACTTACACCGTTAAACTCCTATTATGATGCTCTACAAAACCTCGGTTTCGATTTTTACTTTAACGGAAGTTTTTTTAGATGAGTTACTATTCATCTAAATCAAGAAATCATAGAATTCTCATGAAAAATCTGAAATCTTACCTCCAGAAGTTGAGGTTTTTCGCTAGAACGCCTCAGGTTACGTTTCTACCGGATTGAACAGAAGAAATTTCGGTGAAAATGCTTGATTTCTTTGATTTCTCTTACTCTGTCTCTCCCTAACAACTTTTGTTTTTCTTTCTTCGTAACTCTCTCACGTCCCTTTTTTTTCGCCTCTGCTATGCTTCACATGAAGTATATAATAGCATTAGTAAGTTTATGTAGTTTTACAACGTGAGAAGTGGCCTTAGTACACTTAGGTAGTTTTACAAGTTAAGTTACCAACTTTAGCGTGAGTCATCTTTCAGCTAAGCGTACACAATGCCAAGTGGTATACATGCATGCGAGGTATATATCCACCTCCACCTCACGGTAACAATCCACCTCCAGGGGCCAGGATGTGTCAAAAATTTATACTTTTATTTATGTTTTGCATTCTAAAATTAATATACGATTTTTAGGAATTAATGCAACAAGCAGTACCATTTTTTGATGAATATTCTCTTTTTTATGATTTTCTTTATTTTTCATCTTTAAAAAATTAAATAAAATAAAAACGACGTCAAAAAATTATTAAAATTTACATACACTGTTGTTATATTTTTTTGGGCATGCCAGTAAAAAATGGCCCTAAACAATGACAAAAAAAAATAAAACGCTGTCAAAAAGCCTCCGACTCACGTAGAGGGGCACCTAGGGGGCGGGATGGGTCAAAAATTTACATTTTTATTTATGTTTTGTATTCAAAATTAACATACGATTTTTATGAATTAATCCGACAAGTAGTACCATTTTCTAATGAATAATCTATTTTTGATGATTTTCTTTATTTTTCATCTTTAAAAAAAGAAATAAAATAAAAATGACGTCAAAAAACTATTAAGTTTTACAGACACGATCGTTACATTTTTCTTGGCTTGCCCACAATAAATGGCCCCAAAAAATGACAAAAAAGTACAACGCTGTCAAAAAGCCCCCGGCCCGCGTAGTGGGACCCCTAGGGGCCGGGATGGGTCAAAAATTTACTTTTTTATTTATGTTTTGCATTCCAAAATTTATGTATGATTTTTAGGATTTAATGCAATAAGCGGCACCATTTTTTGATGACTATTCTATTTTTTATGATTTTCCTTATTTTTCGTAGTTGAAATATAAAATAAAATAATAACGACGTCAAAAAATTATGAAATTTTGCAGACACTATTGTTATATTTTTTTGGGCATGCCCGCAAAAAATGGCCCCAAACAATGACAAAAAAAATAAAACGCTGTCAAAAAACCTCCAACCCGCGTAGAGGGGCGCCCAGGGGGCGTGATGGGTCAAAAATTTACATTTTTATTTATGTTTTGTATTCAAAATTAATATACGATTTTTAGGAATTAATGCGACAAGTAGCACCATTTTCTAATGAATAATCTATTTTTGATGATTTTCTTTATTTTTCATCTTTAAAAAATGAAATAAAATAAAAATGACGT
>NW_010357939.1:0-576 GCF_000414095.1 Morus notabilis | reverse complement strand
GTGATGGGTCAAAAATTTACATTTTTATTTATGTTTTGTATTCAAAATTAATATACGATTTTTAGGAATTAATGCGACAAGTAGCACCATTTTCTAATGAATAATCTATTTTTGATGATTTTCTTTATTTTTCGTCTTTAAAAAATGAAATAAAATAAAAATGACGTCAAAAAACTATTAAGTTTTACAGACACGATCCGTACAATTTTCTTGACTTGCCCACAATAAATGGCCACAAAAAATGATAAAAAAGTACAACGCTGTCAAAAAGCCCCCGGCCCGCGTAGTGGGACACCTAGGGGCCGGGATGGGTCAAAAATTTACTTTTTTATTTATGTTTTGCATTCCAAAATTTATGTACGATTTTTAGGATTTAATGCAACAAGCGGCACCATTTTTTGATGAATATTCTATTTTTTATGATTTTCCTTATTTTTGGTAGTTGAAATATAAAATAAAATAATAACGACGTCAAAAAATTATTAAATTTTGTAGACACTATTGTTATATTTTTTTGGGCATGCCCATAAAAAATGGCCCCAAACAATGACAAAAAAAATAAAACGCTGTCAAAAA
>NW_010357938.1:391090-424408 GCF_000414095.1 Morus notabilis | reverse complement strand
AGGTTGAGGAAGGAGAAGAGCGCGCTGATGGAGGAGGTTGTCGAGTTGCAGCAGCAGCAGCGTGGGACAGTTCACCTTGTGGAATCAGTGAACAAGAGGCTCCAATCTGTGGAGCAAAAACAGAAGCAGATGGTCTCTTTCTTCACGAAGATGGTTCAGAACCCATCATTCATAGCGAAGCTTAAGCAAAAGGTGGAACAGAAAGAAATAGGCTCGTCAAGGGCGCGGAGGAAATTCGTGACTCATCAGCAACACGAAGCTAGTGAACCTGATTCTTCCATGGAAGGGCGGTTAGTGAAGTACAGTCCTGGTTTGAGAAACCTGACCATACCCTCTGGATGCCCAGATTTGAATCCATTTCTTACCGAACAAGGTATGGCGGGGAACCCGGTTTTAAACAAAGAAAACATGCCATTTCAATCTGAGGTTGTCGCACCTGATGACTTGCTTTTACCAGATGATATAACAGCAATGCAGGTATTTGGTAAAAATCTAGCAGGCGAAGGGGCATCAAGCATGCTAACTGAAGATCCCCTTTTCAAAGGAAAGGGCATTCTGAGCCTACAGCAAGAGGTTGGTCCCGAGTATTATGTTTCTTTCCCGAAGGATTTTATGGAGAAGAGTTTCCCAGAACTCTTTTCCACAGGCATGGAAACCACCAGCAAACAGGAGGATATATGGAACATGGGTCTTGATGCTGCTGGTGGTGGTATGTCTAGTGGTGGCAATGAGATGTTGGATTCTCCGGCGACCTATGAAGCGCTGGAGCTTGGAATGATGAGCGGGATGTTCGATTTGTGGGACTTGGGTTCATTGCAGGTGGAAGGAGGTTCTGGAATCAACAAGTGGCCAGCTGATGAAGCACTATTTGATCAACCCGCAAGTCAAGCTGGTCAACCAAAAGATATTATCTAAAAAATATGGCTAAACATTAGTAGATAGATTTTTTGCTTGTGCATTTGATGCACTTGCTGGTCCCAGTTATTGTGGTTTGATTGGACGATTTATTTATAATATAATTCGTTTGTAGTTAGTAATTTCCCAAGTTCAGTTTTTGTCTTTATTACTAGATTTCTCCCTCTAATTGTTTCAGTAGGAGATGATAACTTATGTGAATATTGCCAACATTTCATGAAGGTACAGTTATTTATAATCTGCAATTTATCATATTCTTGCTTACAAGTATTCTTTAAGTTGTGGAAACTGCAGGAATGTGATCTGATTCTTGGAAGAGAGCCTCGTGCATCAACTGGGGTTTGCTTTGCTTATTATACTAGATTGCCTTCTCTGGCAGGTATGGATCGTATGGTTTTCATCCGCTCTTTATAGTCTTCTTCATCTTCTTTTTTTTTTTTTGGAAATGTTTCATCATGACCTTGGAATTGACTAATGGCTCCAGTTTTGATGCCAAATTCTATGCATCTTTAAGAGGTAAGCAGGTATGGTGTTGGACGGTTGGTGGTGAAATTTCAGAAGACATTCTTTTGGAAACTGATATGGCTTCCAAATGACATTCAATTAGTGCCAATGGAGTCCCATTTGATACGGTGAAATGCCCACACCTACTTTTTGGACCTCAATAGGACGTATCAGAGTACAATCACCGACCCTTATACTAAAAAGGGATGTGTGTGTGTGTGTGTGTGTGTGTGTACATATATATTTGGCGGTCTTGTGGACCATTTTCTATTGTTTTTTCTTTCTCTAGAAGGCTTGTAAATTGGATTTGGATATACTGAATTGAATATTGTACTTTTGCCATATTCCTTCTTGCCTGCCTAAATCATCTTAACATGCATTCATGATCTGTAACATAACCTTTGTTTAACTATCTATTCGCCTTTTATGGATGAATTACCTTAGTAAGCATCAAGAGAGAGCCTGTGTGTTGACACCGAGGGGAAAAAAGGTGGTATTACAAACAATTTAAATACTGGAAAACTCAATTGGATGACAATATAATGTCATATTCGGACATAATTTAACACAAAAATGGTACAATTCATCCTCGACATGGTATCTAAAGATATATCACAGTCAGGTCAATCTGTGACACAAGGAAGAAGAGATTTCAAGCGTCTATAATCTCTTCTCCATTAGGCTTCTCTTCAAGTGAACCTCTATAAGTCAATAAAAAGAGTGAACAAGAATTACTGAGAATCTTCCTTTTGCCTTTTCGATGCATGCTTGTTGCCCTCACCATGCCTCAGTTTAGCTTCACGGCGTTCCCTCTTCACTCCCTTCGCTTTGTTAGGTAAAGCCATCTCTCCAACCTAAATGCCCAATCACCAAAAAAAAAAAAAAAAAAAAAAAAAAAAAAGCAGCATGAAATTAAAATAGCCATTGTTCTTCTGTATACAAGAACAAATATTGGAGAATTAACTGTGTTGCCTAATTTAAGACATGAAATTGAATGAAACTACAATTCCCTTTTACCTTCTGATCTGGAATGTATACTTTTCCAATCTTGCCTTCTATTACATCCTTGCTAACGTTTTTCTCCTGCCATGAACAAACAACAATCACATTATTGATGTGTTACTTGGCTACAAGACAATATGATAAGGAAGAATTTAAGTTATCAAACCTTCTTCTTGGCCTTATCTTTGGCTGTTTTCATAGCTTCTTTTCTTAGCCTTTCATTAGGTAGACGATGTCGACGAACTACAAAATCCATGGATGGGCCAACTTCTACCAGTTCCATCCTTGGTACAATTGTGCCAGATCTTTTAAGCCGTAAAGCACAGTGAGTAAAGAAAACTCTATTCGGGGATACAGCTGTACATATATACGCACGGTCCACTCCAGCAAGATTTAGATTTTCTACAACCTGCACAAAATTGTATAAGCAACATCCCCAGACTAAAAGAAAAACAGCAGATGAATTGAAGAAAAGAAGATGCACCTCTCCTCGTAACAGGTCCAGTAAAACTTCCTTCAAATGTTTCAACTCTTCTACGCTATCAAACCCTTCTCCGATAAAAGCAATAAAAGGTTTCGACCCTGCCTTTGGAGCTAGTTTCTTATCATAGGAAAATGATTCCAGAGGTTTAAAATTTTCAACCCCAACCTCTACAAGATCATATATGTGGTGGTCATAAGTCCTCCCAATTACAAGATTGTCAGGCCGCTTCTTTGAGTGGGAACCAAACTGCAAAACAAGGAAATAAAAAACATTGAAAAGATGTTTAAAGTAAAAGGAAATCACTAACAAAGGAAAAGAGCTAATAAATTTTTCATCTCGGCTAGCTACCTACTAAACATAAGGAGGGGTTCAGTTTTTCTAAATGGGGAATCAAGATATGCCAAAGAAACAAGGTTTAAGAGTACGTGGTAATCATTTCCGCCTCTCGATTTGCTGCGAGGAAAAAAAAAAAAAAACTGAAAAATTTTCACCAAGGTAGCTAACTACTAAACATGAGGGGGACAGTTTTTCCATACGAGAATTTGGGAAGTTCCAAAGTGTTACGGGTCAAAGCTCTAATCTTTAGTAATGAGAGCTATAAGTACAAAACAGAAAACAAATAAAGATTTATAGTAGTTTACGCTCAATTTGAGAGCTTTGGGGGCGGCACAATCCAACAATGATGAAGAATTACACTTAGGCTCCACAGACTCAAAAACAAAGAAACAAAAAGTTTAGAGCATGAGACGATCATTACAGCCAGTTAATTCATTGCAAAATTAAATAATCATTCAATTCCTTCACAAGCATCCAAATCCGTGATCAACACAACAACACTTAGAGAGAAGAAGCTAAAAGCACAAACAATGGCAATAAACAAAAACTTCACTTACAACAACGTATTATTCTCTAATCAACAAACCCAATTCGGATCGTATAAAAAACACACGACTAACAAATGAACAAAAAAAGAAAAAATTGCACTTGAAAGATGATCATAAATTCATAAATCTGCTTGGATTTCTACTTACTACAAACATACTACAATCAGTTTTGAGAGAGAAGAACTCGAGCGAAGCTTCACCGCCGCTCTCAAACGGCCTAACATCTTCGTTCTTTCGACTGAATCTCACGGCGCTTTCCTTCTTCAGCTGATAAATTTGCGTCAATACGTTGTTCAACACGCCACTGGTCTTCGTCCCGTGAAGTATCAGTGTCTTCTTCCCGGTCTCGACCTGCAAAATTACGCCCAAAAAATCCCAACCCCAGAAGTTAAATACACAGAAAATTAGATCTTTGGCCATTGATTTTTGCGAAAAATTCAAAGATTTTTTTTGGAACTCACCAGTTTGGGGGCGCGCTTATCGAGCTCTCGCCTGGCCTTGCCTGTCTTGGGAGTTTTCATTTTCAACATGATTAGCTGAAGAGAGAAGAGAAGAGTGAGTGTGATTGTGTGAATTGTATATACGCGTATAGATATAGAGAGAGAAAGAAGAGAGAGAGAGAGAGACTACCGGTCGCGGCGAAGAAAGGTGAGAGCTTGCTTGGAGCACAGAGACCGGTTTCTGAGAGGTTCTAGCTAGGGGTTTTCTGTTCGAGGTTGATGATGGCGAAGGGTTAATGGGCTCTTTGTTGGACCTGGGCCTAAACGTTGGGCCAAGAGCTTCCCTGGACCATTATAAGGGCCCAAAAACACATGACGACCGTCGTTTATTTATCCTTGACAAAGGAGCGACGTGAGACATTGGATAAATCCATGTCGTTTCTTGTTGATGTCGTTTCTCATATAAACGACAGCAACTTGGATGAAAATACGGTGTCGTTTTTCAACTGAAAATATATCAAGTCAAAGTCAAAGAAACTTTATGCGACACTACGTCTTTTATCCACTTAAACGACAGTGAGCTTTTTAATGCTAATGATAATAATAAATAAAAAACGCACGACTTTTTTAAATATGTTAATGATCTACTATCCATCTATATTAAAAGTGCAAGCTAAACTTTTTTAATTATTTTTTTCCTGATAAAACTTAAAAAAGACAAAAAAAAAAAAACATAAACATATAAACAATAAGTAGAAAGAGAGAAAAATCTCAATCAAATAAGAAATCGAATTTTGGTTAAAATTATAGACCAATATACAATGCAATTTTTTAGAAGAAAATAAAAAAGAAAAAAAGGAAAAAAAAGTACAAGGCAATTTTTAGAATAAAATATTATATGCATAAATTAAAAAAAATCCAAAAATATAATTCTTAGTTACTTTTTTTATTTTTTTTTTATTTTTTGTCTTTAGAAAATGTTACTTTCTCTCTCTCGGTTCATGAAACTCTGCTGTCCTAAACGAGCTTCACTATATATCCATCGCTCACACTTTCCCCATCTTTGTGCTCAAATCCCTAATTTCTTCCCCCGTCAAATCCCTAATCTCCATTTCCAATTTTTCTTTACTTCTTTAATTTTACCTCTTCGTCTTTCAATTTCATATTATGTAATTGGATTAGGGTTTCGTCCCGATTCTTCATGTGCAATACATAATCTCATGTTTTTTTTTTATTTTTTTTATTTTTTATAATTAGTTTTTCTTTTATTAGCGTTTCAATTTCTTGATATTGAATCTTCAATTTTTTTTTTGTTGGCTTAATGAAAGCCTAATTTTGATACTGTAATTCGAAGATTAGATTGTTTTGGAATAGAGTTTCAGGATTTTTTTTTCTTGTGGATTTTTTTATGCGGTAATGGAGATGGAGAGCTCGCGACGGCCTTTCGACAGATCCAGAGAACCGGGATTGAAGAAGCCCCGATTGACCGAAGAGCCGGAGCGAGGTCCGACCGCGAATCCGAACGCCAGAACTTTCGCGCAAAGACCGATTGCGAATCAGAATCCCTTGGTCTCGAGGTATAGAGTGGCGGATAGAGATTCGGAGAGCAACGATTTGGGCCGTGTCGGCGGCGGAGGCGGTGGAGGTTATCAGCCGCAGCCGCCGCCGCACCAGGAGCTCGTGAGCCAGTACAAGGCGGCGCTGGCGGAGCTGACGTTCAATTCGAAGCCGATCATCACGAGTTTGACGATAATCGCCGGCGAGAGCGTCCACGCAGCGAAGGCGATAGCCGCCACTGTTTGCGCCAACATTCTAGAGGTGAATCTAGCTTTTTTATGAATTGGATTGTACAGAAAAAAATAGTGCGGACGAAAGCTTAGTTTTTTATGATTCGTGTCTTACGGCCATTAGTTTAGCGGGAAAGAAGAAGATTAGCCAGTGTTGTACATGTGAAGTTCAAATTAATGGAATTTTTGCGGTTTTGTGGAAATTCTGCTGCTTTGTTGTGGAGAAGATGACGATTGATGATTATCTTGGATCGTGTGAAATTCTATGCATTGAGAAAAGTTGTTAATTTTGGCCTTGGTTCAAATACCGTAACGTTATTATTAGTGTGATTACGTTACTAGTGAGCAAGTTGAATGCCAGTGAGGAGAGTATGAGGACAATGTAACGCTGAATCAATTTTATCTTTTGGGTAAACATTTTTAAGTTGCGGCAAATTTTGCTTATGGGAAAATTTCCCCAGTTGTTCATATGGGTTCGGTACATGGCATTCTGTTAGCTTATCCCAAATTTGCCAGTCCATTGTATTCATATTGGTTTAGCAAATAGGTTGAAGTTCCAACAATTCTAGAGCTGTTTTTCTTGCTCTTCTATTCGAAGAGTGACTATTCTGGTTGTATGGGATTATAGAAATTGGGTTGTAACAGGTTTGAAGCTGAAAAGTCTGCCATAAGCTTTGATCAGGATAGCTCAGTCTGCTCTTCATCTCTTTCTTCATTTTGGTAATTGTATATCAGGACTTCATCGGGAGATAGAAGCACAGCCAGACTTTTTTCTTGCAGGAATTTCACATTTCAGTTCTTTATTCTTTTATGTGGCGTCGGCTAACCCTGTGGCATTAGTTTTGTGGAATATGTTGTTTTTTATGTTGTGTTCCTTTAAATGATCAACTTGCATGGATGCGATCTACTGGTGTGTCTGACACATTGTGGATAACTTTTTCTTTGCATAGATAGTAGATTATATTGTTGGTTCTGTAAAGGCAAGTAAACTGCAGGATTTTTGATAGTATGCCGTCAATTCCAAAGATGGTGGCATTATTTGGAATAATGTCTGAATGTCATAAGCAACAAGTTTGCTAGGCTGTCTGTCGTGTGCTATTATACAAATGTTTTGCTGGTTCCTTTTAGCATCTTAGAAAGCGACTTTAGTGCTTTCTGGCGAAGCAGGAATTTATTTTTTCACCATCCTCTATGTTGTGGTGTTAGGATCTTAATCACTTATTTGTTTAAAGCAAATTGACTGGAGTGGTTTATGTATCTAATTTTGAGAGGTAATTTGCAGGTACCTAGTGAGCAAAAGCTACCATCACTTTATCTTTTAGACAGTATCGTAAAGAATATCGGAGGGGAGTACATAAAAAACTTTGCTGCCAGATTACCTGAGGTTAGATTTGCTTGTGGTCTTTGCTTTCTCAGAGCTTTTGGATAAATGAGCCATAAATTTTTTATGGTCTGAAAGAGTAATTGACAAGATTCTTATGAACTCTTGCTGCTTAATGAAATCAAGGTAAATTGTTTACCAAAAGCAAGCATGGTATGCTCTTCTGTGTTCATTGCCAATCAAACTACCTCTTGCCCGCCATATAAATAACCTTGCCTCTAATGTTTTGGCATGCCTGTTGGTCAATATAGTCTCTAGCCTTGATTATTATTATTTTTTAGTATTTACTTTGTAGTTACCAATCTCTCCCTTTTCTATGCACTTCTTAGGTATTCTGCAAGGCGTACAAGCAGGTGGAGCCTTCAGTACATCAAAGCATGCGGCATCTTTTTGGAACATGGAAGGGAGTGTTTCCTCTCCAGACACTTAGGGTCATTGAGAAAGAACTTGATTTTGCTCCTGCAGCAAATGGATCATCTACTGGAGCTGCAACATCTAGGCCTGAAACACAATCAAATCGTCCACTACAGAATAGCATTCATGTGAATCCCAAGTATTTGGAAAGGCAGCGTCTTCAGCAGCCAAATAGGGTAAGTGGAATGTTAAAGCCAATTCTGTTATGGGATCATGAACTTGAGGTTCTATTTCATGTACATCTCTTTGGTAACTAGTTATCCCATCCATCTTTATTTTATTACTGGCAATTTTGTGAAGTCTTGTCATTAGTGTGCTAAAATACCATAACAAATGGATATTAGAAACCGTACCATGCTAAGAACATATATGTGAGCTGATATTATGTACACCCAGGCTATTGACTTTATGTACAAGTGCAGCCTACCACTAGTTGAAGGAACAACCTTTCTGTTTACTTGCAAATGGAATTTTGAGTTTTGTTTAGTACGTTGATCTAGTTAACTTGCCAAAGAAATGTCTGTTCAACAACCTTGTTGAAAAAGCAAAAAGCCAGTACTCTGGCAGTTTACTGAATGCTGCCTCTGCTAGCTTGGTTTGTAGTATCTAACTTATAATTGAGAACAAAAGGATTTACTCGTTTATAGGGGCAAATAGCAGTCACATATTATACGCTTTTTTTCTCATGTTCGTTGTTAATCATGTTGTTAAATATCAAGGGATAGTTGGAGAACTTATTTTTTCTGGTTTTGTCTTTCTGATGAAGGCAAAAGAACTTTCTAGCGATGTCTCTGGGTCTATTGCAAACTCAATTGAGGATGCAGAGAGTATGGAGAGAGCAACAAGTATCGGTACTGGAAGATCATGGGTTGATCCGTCTGTTAAAATGCATGTAGGTAAAGCAATTGTATTCATTTTTTCCCTCTTCCTTGTGCTTTTGTTGATACAGTAAAAGCTTGCAGAATTTGCAGCGTTCAACTAGAGGTACTACAAGTGAGGTTATCCACGAGAAGAACATCAGTGTAGAGTCTCCGGACTATGACTATAGCTCTGACCTTCCAAGGAATTCCAGCCTGGGGATTGTAAGAGCTAGTGGGAGGATTGCAGAACAAGGAAATGAGAAAGTTTGGCATGGAGGTGGTAGCAGTTTTGCAGAATCAGTATCTGGTCAAAGAAATAGTTTCAATATCAAGCATGGATTCCCAAATTATCCAGGACCTAAATCTATAAGTGCTAATACTCAGCTGCAGTCGGCACAAAATATCTCAAGTAGAAGGAGTGGTGCTGCTGCTAGCAGCAGTTGGAAGAATTCTGAGGAAGAAGAATTCACGTGGGATGATATGAACTCTAGATTGACAGACCATGGTGCATCTGATATTTCTACTAACTTTAGAGTAGATCGTTCAGCTTATGAGGATGCAGACAAATCCGTAAGTTTCCTTTCATAACTTGTATTTACCTTGATTTTGAGAGAAATCGCTCCAATTTTTTTCTTTGTTAGTCTGGAGATTGGACTTTCTTTCATGTCTACTAATGTTCTATCACACACATTTGCCAGGGGTTTGAAGATCACATCCATAAACCACTAA
The DNA here is from genome assembly GCF_000414095.1 of Morus notabilis. Taxonomy (NCBI): domain Eukaryota; kingdom Viridiplantae; phylum Streptophyta; class Magnoliopsida; order Rosales; family Moraceae; genus Morus; species Morus notabilis. The sequence goes on along the minus strand of NW_010357938.1, from coordinate 415,008 downwards.
GCATACGTGATTATGCATCAAGGGTCAATAAAGAAGTTTCTGCAGATACATTTGCTGTTGAACAAAACCGGATATCATCTCCATGGTTGTCACAGGAATCACATTCAATTGATGGCTTGTCTCGTTCTGGGACTTCAAGCTTTGGCTTCCCGACAAATTCTGTACCAGGGTCTACTGGAGCTCTAACTCAACAGCGGTTCCCCCCTCCGACATTGAGACAGCGCTCACCCTCACCTACTTTATCAGCACGCCGTCCTCATCTTCAATTGCAAAATTTAACCGAGCAAGACCGTGCAAAAGCCCAGTCCCCTGCTCATCCTGATTCTAAAGTATCCCAATCGTTGGGGCAGTCGACCAGGGAGGTGCATAACCAGTATGCTCAGGACTCTTTGCCTGTTCTACCTTCCCATGTTCGACTGAACAAGATGGTTAAATCACAACACCATAATATGCCGCCAAGGCACCAGTATCCTTTTCTGCAGCAAGTAGAAGACTCTACAGACTCTGAACCCTTGGGTCAAATTCAGAAACTCCCTCTACCTCAAGCTTCAAATTCTGGACCTCCAGCGACACTAGGTAGTTCTGCACCAGACCGCTTGAATGCTCTTGCCGTAGAAACTTCGGGAGACTCGAGCACAAGTAGTCTATTGGCTGCTGTTATGAAGTCTGGAATTCTTTCTAACAGTTCAATTACCACTAGTAGCCTATCCAACCTGAACTTTCAGAGCTCTGCACAATTGCCATCACAGGCAGGTCAGCCTCCCTTGCCAACTGGTACTCATACAAACCTAGGGTCAAAGGCTACATCAACATCTTCAATAAGTCATTCTTCCCATGATGGCTTGTCAGTGTCCTCAAAGATATTCCAAAAGAAAACACAGTCGGCACCTCTCCCAACTGGTCCACCACCTTCATCGTCTCCTTTAAGGAGTGCATCGGAAAATGCTTCAAGCGTTGCGAATAACACCCCTGATCCAATTTCAAACCTTCTGAGCTCTTTAGTGGCGAAGGGTTTGATATCTGCATCGAAGAAAGAGTCACCCCAGGCAATTCCACCAGTGGTTCCTACTGAAACTCAAAAGAAGAGCCCAAGCATTACTGGCACCGGTTCTGTGCCAGTGTCTTTAGTTTCAGGTTCCACCGTCTCATCTACCAGAGATGATTCATCTATCTCAGAACCTACTGCTGATAGCCCCGTCTCGTTGCCTGAGTCAACCAAGTCAACCAACTTGGAAATAAAGAACCTCATAGGTTTTGATTTTAAACCAGATGAGTCAACCAAGTCAACCAACTTGGAAATAAAGAACCTCATAGGCTTTGACTTTAAACCAGATGTGGTCCGGGAATTTCATCCATCTGTTGTTAGTGATCTCCTCGATGGATTTGAACACCAATGTAACATGTGTGGTCTTCAACTTAAACTTAAAGAACGGTTGACTAGACACTTGGAGTGGCATAATACAAAAAAGCTAGATGCTAATGGTCCTACCAAGGCATCAAGGATGTGGTATGCTAACCCATCAGACTGGATTAATGGAGTAGCAGGCTTTTCATCGGGATTGGAGTCTGCAAAATCAGTGGACAAACCTGGCAAGACGGACAAGGGTGAGTCGATGGTTGTTGCAGATGAGAGTCAATGCGTATGTGTCCTTTGTGGTGAGATTTTTGAAGATTTCTATTGTCAAGAAAGGGATGAGTGGATGTTCAAGGGAGCGATGCACATGATCATTCCATCAGCAACTGGTGAGACAGGAAGTAACGGCGAGGGCTCACGAAAGGGTCCCATTGTACACGCGAATTGTATATCGGAATGTTCACTCCAAGATCTGGGGCTTGTCAGCAGGATTAAGACGGTAGTGTTTTCTTAGTGTTGTTATTCTGTACCTCCTTAGATAGTTTAAATGATTTCCGATCAAGATTGATAAATTTTTACATGTTAGCAGGAAATGGATGTTTAACGCTTCAAGGCAGAGGACACAACCTTCCGAGCTTCTAATGCTGGGCCAATTGGCAGGATCTGATAAATGAAAATCCAGGTTTACTTGTGTAATTTAAATAGACATGTTCACTAGATGCTAATTTTGTTGTGCCTCAGAATGATGGTGAGAGCTCTTAGCTAGCTGTTCTTGCTCTAGATCCTTTTTTTTTTTTTTTTAAATATTTTTGGTTACCCCCGTCACTTTTTTGTTTAAATTCAAAGTTTGAGGAGGAAAAATTACACACAGAAGCCAGATGGTTCGTATTTTAAAGATCTCTCTAACATGGTTGTTGTGTTCTTGTTCCTTATCCTTTTCTTTGTTTCTTTTTTCACTTTCTGAAGCGACCACGCTTGATACCAGCATCTGATGCAAGCAAAACAAGAGAAAAGGACTTTCTGAACATGTCGTTTTGGTTTCGGCTACATAGTTCGCAATTGGCAATTAGCATGCGTCTGTATTACTGCAACACCGACAGCATTTGCTTCTTTATAGAATTTTTTTTTTTTAATTACCATTCGCTTGGTTTAGTTACCCGTTTTTAGTGGAGCATATGGTTGCTTGCAATGTTTTTGGGATGCTGAGAAATATGTGACTGGACAATATTGAAATATGGCTTCTTTGTTCTGCAGCTTTTGAGAACATTCATAAATGAGACTTGCTTATTATTCATTAATGTCATATTTACTTTGGATTTCCTATTTTGTGTGTTATTATTTTTTATTTTTAATTTTTGGTTCTGAAGTTTAATATTGATCTATACTAGTTGCTTTACGTGTGAAGTGTTTGCGTCTTGATAATGTTTCCTTTGCATCAATGAACTTTGCGTGCCCTCTCTCATGCTTCTGATAACTGTGAAAATAAATATCTTTACTCTTTTTGACACAATTTTATTCCTGAATTGTAAGTAAGGTTCAGATTCAGAATAAGCATTTGACTTAAGTTTTATTTATAAGATGGTGGAGGTTTTCTTGTAAAATCCGTCGTAATTCATGAATACCGTTTTGTAAACGCTTCGAAAATGAGTTTGAACTAAAATGATTATGACGGCAGGAGTCCGACGACGACGACGAAATAATAATTTCCATCCTCCCTTATGGTGAAAGTCGGTTGGGTAGGGTCGGTTTTTGGGTTTAGTTGGGCCGGCCCGCAATAATTGCTCTGAGAAAACGCTGGGCCGTAACATGTGAATTAATCTCAAAACCCGTATATTATTCGGTTACCTCAGGTAACCTCGAGTTGGCCGGGTTACTTCAGGTAAATCAACTCCAAATTTACTTATTTCATACTTATTTCAGCCTTATTTGTTGCTTTTCCACCGGTAAACCAACTCCAAATAGGGTGATTCTTTGCTGAATTGTTGCTTTTGCATGGATACACTATGGGAAAGAGCGGTATTCTGGGTTAGCAGAGACTAAATGTTCTCGCCTTCTCCGTGGCCAAGTTTTGGAAGTCGTAGTGGAAGGGAGTCCTTACGAATCTCACAAAAAAAAAAAAATCAAATGAAAATAATCTAATAAAGAAAAAATGTTCAGCTTATTATAGAAATGTTACAAAATCCCAACCTGAAAGTAGCTTAATCTTGATTCTTGACGGCAGAAAATCTTAGAGGCTGACGGCTCGAAACGGCGAGAGAGAGACTGAGAAGAAGAAGAAAAAGAAACGAAGTGAGACTCAAATTTGAGAGAGGCAGAGAAGTAGGAGTGGCGCTTGCGATGTGAGTTAGGAGAAACAAGAAAGAAAGGACGGGCTGTACTCTGTAGGTGAGGACTGAGAACGTGTAGGGTTTTTTTTTTTTTTTTTTTTTTTTTAAACATGCAGAGGGTTATTTCAGTCGGGTAGGGTTACATGGGGTTTTTGGAGCTTGGGCCCGTGACCCTACCCACCTATTACGCGTTGGGCTAATTACAAATCGAAAAAAAGAAAACCCTATATTTCGGGTAAGGTAGGGTCGGGTAGGCTGTGTTAGTCGGGTTCGGGGTGATTCCTTACGCCCAATATTACAATAAGCATAAGAATGACAGCAGAAACCTTCAAAAAATGGACTTTTGTTAAGTCCTTACTCCTTGACAAAGTTTGCAGTCTTAAGATTAACTAGATTGTCTTTTTTTTTTTTTTTTTTTTTGTGAATAATAGAATTTGTGTGACTAGCAAAATAAGGCTTATTACACTTATACTTCCTGTGTTTTACTAAAATAACAGAGACACTCCCTTGATCAAATCTAACCACGTTAATACTCTTTTATTTTTTTAAAAAATTGACAGAGACACCCTTTATGTTAGTTGAGTGTTTAAATTTAAAAAAAAAAAAAATCAAAATACCCTAAGTTGAATAAAAAAACATTTCCAAGTGCTATAGGATTATGAAACGATATTTTAACTCATATTTAACTCAAAGATGAGATTAATTGATATACACACACACACACACACACACACACACTTAATCATAATTTTCATTCTAGTTTCTTATAACCCAAATTCCCACATTAATGGTTGAAATTAAGAGGGTATTTTCGTCATTTTTTCTTTAAAAGTTAACAAAGTTAAGAAGAGGTGGTGTTGACGTAATTAGTTTTGGTTAAAAGGATATTTCTGTTATTTTAATAAAACACTGAGAATTTCAGTGTAATAAGCCTAGAAAATATGTGATATAGTCCCAGCATTTTTAGATTAAAGTTGAATGCTCGTATCTTGATTAAACACAAAGGAGATTTTTATCATCATCCCTAAAGCATAAAAAACAATAACAAATATATATATATATTTTGACAGAAATATATAAACAATTTAAACCCATTTGTTTTGTAACTAGAAATAACGTGGACATCTTATTTACATGTGAATACTGTTAGCGAAAATGAAGGGCGCGTTTGGAACTCGTTCCAAAATGATTTTGTTTTTTATATGCAAATGAAAATGAAAACGTTTTCAATCTCAGACATAAATTATTATTGAAAATGCGTTTGGTAGTTTTATCAAGAGATTATTTTGAATGTAAAAAAACCATTAATGTCTCTCTTTCTCTCTCTCTGCTCGAGAGAGGAGAAAACGAAAACAAAAAATGAAAAACGACAAAAAGTCATTTTTCATTTTTCTCTCATTTGACACTAAACCAAAAAATCGTTTTCATTTCCGTTTTTTGTCTTTATTGCGCCAAACGCCGTTTTAGAAACGTTTTTATTTTTTTCTCAAAAAACGTGAAAAATAAAAATGGGATCAATTCCAAATACGGCCGAAATATTTGACCCAAACAAGAAAGAGAAAATGCTACTGAATTATTAATTGTTGGTTTCTAAAACCGGATTTTTAAAAAAAATTGTGTGGAAGCATGATATCGATCGAATCACATAAATCAAAATTTATGCGATCATTATTTCATGTCAATTTAACTACAAAGATATTAAAGAGAAGAAGAAAAATTTTACCGTCGTTCGATGAGGACGTAAATCTTGAACTCCTCCAACACCGTCTTGAGCTCTTAAATTCTAAGAACACCACGGTTCTTTCTCAACCTATCTCCGGATTAATGTGAAGTCGAATGTGTGGGCGTTTTAATGAGTTTTTCAACACATGAGATGGATGAATATGGAGATCACCTATAGTTATTATTCATTTTTCTCAAAAGTATGTGATAGCACTCAAGAAATTTTTTTTTGGTTTTATTTTTTATTCTCCCGTTTCTCTCTTTCTTTTCTCTGGAAATCTCCCTTTTCTTTCTCTGAGGAAAAAAACAAAACAAAAATTGATTCCTCTACCAGTAAATGTACACTTCTTTTCCTCATGCCGAGGAAACGTGCAACATCACGTTTCCTCCCACTTTTTTTTTATTTTTTTATTTTGAGTGAGGAAACGTGCGCTTCTTAGCTTCACATTTCCTTTCTTTTATATATATATATGACTAAATTCATCCATATTAATTTAAAACAATTTTAAATTAATTTTAATATTAATTTATCAAATTAATTAATATATGTGTATTTAGAATTCTATATTCTAAATTAATAATCATAACCCAATATGATATATTCAGTTCACATTAATCTTATGGAGCCGTTGAGAGAATAGACATTATAATTTTAAGCTATAATAATTTTGACAAGTAATTAAAACCTTAATTAATATAGCAAAATTATTAATTCTAAATTACTCCACTATAAATTTGATTTGCACTCTTAAAATTATAAAATAATTATGTTCATGGAATTTGTGTTGTCTGTTGATATAGTCACTACATACGAATTAATCATCCATAAACGGTTCATAATTAAAGCTAGGTATTTTCCGTTGACCTCTTTAATTATATCTTTCTCCATAAGTACCATTGATCCTCTAATGATAATATATTTTATGATTAAATCATAAAATTGAGCGCTCTTATTATTTAAGCCCCGAATCAACACTTATGGGAACCGTCCATCTACTTCATTACGAAGGAATGGATTTCATCTTGTAAATTAATATTCCTGGCTATTTATTTTACTATGCTCCCAATATACCAAGACTTTGACACTATTCACATGTGTCATTACTCAATATGTCAAAGAACATAATATCATAAATAGAAGTCTATTAATTACTCAGAATTAAGATTAATTCATATATGATCATCATTGATTAATATTGAATACTCTATTTAATAACGGAATTTATTAGAGATTCATAATTAATCGCGTTCCGGTCTTATGTAATCATATTACATAAAATGCTTTCATTCCAATAATCTCATTATTAACAATCTAGGATAAGATTATTTCACTTAGATTGTAATGAACCGCATTAGTAATTTTAAATTAAAGATCCCAACTTTAATTTATAATTATGGATAAGTTTAGATTATTTTACTTCAAACATTATCCTCTGCATATAACACTTATATACAATGTTTAAAGTTACATCTAAAATAATCTAGAGATTTTGATATTTATAAAACATCACATGCATGCAAAATAATATTGAAAAAATTTCTCATTTCATTAATAATCAGCAAAATTTTTACATCTTATTTGATTTATGGGCATATATCCCAACATTAACAACAGGAAAAAAACAAAAGAGACTTTCTCGGTTAAGCTTCTCTATTGGTAGTACTAATTTCTAACCGTTGGATTTAGTCAAAATACATTAAATTAAAAAAGTAAACAGAATAATTAATTTTTTTTTTTTTTTACAAATTTAGCAGTTGAAAAGTAAAGAATTACTAGTAGTTCATTAATTTTTCTTTTGTCACAGTAAGTTGTGATTGTTGAAACAAACTAGGGTTTGATTTTTGTAAGTTTCCAACAACCTTAGAAAATGACATTGAAGTGTGGTGTGGGCATTCTAATTTCTAGCCCCCATTAGAAACGATTCCATTTTCATGACTCAAAAAGTGTCCCGTTGCTACTTAGAACAGAATGTTTATCAATAGATTTGTATACCTTGTGAAGTAGCGTAACCAAAATCTCTGCCAGGAAAAAAAAAAAAAAACCCCCTTTTCTTCTCGTCACCAATTTGTTTTCTTTGTTTTCTTTGTTTTCTTTGTTTTCTTTTTGACATACTAATATCTATGTATTAATGTTAATTATATAACTTCATTAATGATTTTTTAGCATTGCTGATCGTTTGATAATTTCCCATTACAAATAATCTGAGTCCTCTCTCTCTCTCTCTCTAGCATTATTTTTTTCATCTTTTAATCAACATTATGCGTTGTAGTTTCTTTTAGCCACAAATTAATCTTAGCCTCTCATGTGATATATAAAATTAGTTAACACGTATCTGTTATCTCTCTCTCTCTCTCTTCACGCAGCTGCAGTAGTACTATATACAAGTAAAAAGTCAAAACAAGACAGAAATTCATAGATAGATCATAAGGCGTACAATAAAAATATACATACATACATACATATATATATATATATATATATATGGGAGATTCTATATATATATATGATATATTAATTATATGTAATAGTTATAACAAGCCCTTTTCTGATATTGGTTTCTTCCTAACATATTTAAGAAGAGCTTTCTTGCTTGAAATCCTGGCACACGCACAACTAACATATCTTAGTTAGCTAGAAACGAAGTCCACACATAATTAATATGCTTGAGGAATATATAAAGTATATAATATAACATAATAATAATATATCTAAGGCTTATGGTGTTGGGTGTAAATGTAATCCAAGTGGGCCTCTGCAATCATCCTTCTCTTGAGACATTCTTCGTCTTCCGCAATGCATCCATCTGCAGATCCCATAAGCTGAAAATAAAATAAAGAAAAAAAAGAAATTAAATACATGTAAAAAAATAATATGCATATGGATGCGCTATATATATATATATATGTTATGTGTAAATAGACAGAGAGGAGAGAAAGAGGGGCTTTACGTACGTCTAAAAGATCATGCTCTCTTATTATCCCTATAAATGAACCTTCACGTTGTATGTTAATCTCGTCATGACTCTTCTTTTCTTCAACTGTTGATCATATTTTGGAGGAAAGAAAAAGAATTTCAGGTAAGAAAAAGCACGGCATCATGAAAAAGGATATTAAACACCGAATATTTAGATTACATACATATACACATGAGAGAGAGAGAGATAACATACCTTGTTCCGCAGCAAGGAAGCGAGCTTGTGAGTGGCAAACAAGGAAAGCAAAGAGCAAAAAGATGAAAAACGCGTGAGAATTCCGTTTCATCTTTGTGTTAATTATAATGTTTTGTGAAGGACCAAGAAGAAGACTAAGGGAGAGATATGAGTACTATGAGGAGGAGGAAGAGGAGAGTTGTAATTGTGTGTGTGTGTGTGTGTCTCTCTCTCTATATATATATATATATAAAAGATGAAAGAAAGACTGCTGTGACCTCCTCAGTTTCACACATAAAAAACTTCCATAGCCCACTCACAACTTAGCAACCAAACATGGGGACCCTACCCACTTACCAAAGCACAGTTCTTTTAGTACTTTTCTAAGCTCTGATATTTTTTTTTTCTATTATTTACTTATTTGTTTATTTATTCTCTTACAACACATGTTCCCAGTACTAGTGCTCCTCTTCTCTCACCTTGTTATGTATTTTATGTGAGTGGTACTTCTCCAAACAAGTGTACAACTTCCATTTAGAGACACGTGTTTATTTTATAGAGTTAATCTCATAAATGGTCACTGAATTTTATCGTCAATCTCATTTTAGTCTATAAAGTTTAAAAAGTTTAAACTTAGAGTGTGTTTGATTAGAGGGAGAGATGGAAGGATAGAGAGAGATGGAGGGATGGAGAGGGATGGAGAGGGGTGGAGGGAGAGGACTAATCACTTGTTTGGTTAGAGATAGAGGAGAAGGGAGATGAGAGGTCACTAGTAGAAATATGGTATTTAACGACTGTTAATAACTATCGTTAAAAGATCGTCGTCTAATCGTGAGTCGTTAAATGCATGTGGCATATAACGAAGGTTTTTATCCGTCGTTAAAAATTACATTAGACGACGGTTTTCTTAGTAAACCGTCGTCTTATCTCGACAATAATAGACTTGACGCGTATTTTAGACGACAACTTTATAATAAAATTGTCATCTAATGTTGAGATTTAACGACGGTTTTTTGAAAAAAAAGTCGTTATATGTTCTTCCTAAATAAAAAAATTTGAGCTATTTTTTTATTGTCCCACAGGTTGGCCTATTAATCTCGTGTTTTATAAGCTTTTTGGCAACAATTCACAGAACCATTATAACTGCAAAATAAAATTTTAAATTTTAAATTAAAAATGAATTATAAATATTAAATAATACATCAATAAATATAGTTTATGATCAATATTACAACAACATATTAATTAAATGTTCATATAAATTACAACAACATATAGTTTATCATTTTTTCTCTTACTATTATTTTCAACCCATGTCCATTCAACATCTAAGCAGACAAGGTTTGAATCATCATCATCATAAAAAACATCAACCTTGTCAACGGGTGCCAAGCCTCTACTCACAAATGGAACGAAAAGCTCTTGACTTCATGGGAACAACTAAGGATAACTCCAAATCATTGGAATCGGTTGTATGGAAAACTTGTTTTGCTTGTGTTGCCAAAATGAAAGGATCTTTCTTGTAACCCATACTTCGAAAGTCAATCACTGTAGCGCCGTCACTATTAACTTTCATATAATTATTGTCGGCCTACTTACACATAAAAGGTGCCACCCATAATCTACAATAGTCAAGTTCTCATATGTCCTCCACAAAATCGTAGTAGGTCATTGTTCCATATACGGGATTCTTGTCTTTTACAGACGAAATATGTATAACATCAGCACGGAGACTAACACCACTATTTTAGACCGGGCGCTTCTTATCTTTCTCCCGAGTGTAGAAGGTATAGCCATTTATTGAGTATGATGTGTATTTCATTACCGTTGACGAGGGTCCTCCGGCTAGCTTAAACAAGTCTTCCGACACACCTTCATTTCCTAACTCGCGAACCTTGGAGTAAATGTGTGTCCTTATCCACTCTCTAAATGTCTGGTTATGTTCATCTTGCAAACACTTCTCATTTTTTCCTCTTTTTGGGTTTGCCGCCTTTATTTATTTTTTGTGGACATCTATGTATGGTTCCATCACACGAACATTACGTAGCACATAGAGACATGCTTGAACCGAGGAGGGAATACCTGTAGATTTACCTTTTGGCTCCATGTTTACCTTATTTGGTAAACTAATTGCTTCTGCATTAGACAAGTACTCTGAGCAAAATTTCACAGCTTTTTCAACTATGTAACTTTCAATGATGCAACCCTCCGGCCCGCAAAGCCTAACTTCACAGACTAAATGTACCTTAGATGTATCATGATGTCGAAGAATGATGGTGGAAAATACTTCTCTATGCACAAGGTCATCACCACCTTTAATTGTAGTGTATCCAGCGTCATTGGATCTATTACCTTGGAACGTATGGAGTTGAAGAAGTAGCAAAACATAGAAAGTGCAAATCTTACATCCTTTGTTAAAATCTCATGCAAAGCAAGTGGCAACAGTTGATGCATCAAAATATGGCAATCATGTGTCTTCATGCCAGTCAGCTTCAATTCTTTCACCGACACCAAGTTTTTGAAGTTAGATGAATACCCTTCTGGAACTTTGACAAAAGCAAGTGATTCATTGAATTTCTTCTTCTCTTGTCTCGATAATGTGTACTTAGCTGGAGTAAGTAAGTGCGGGAGCCTCTTTTTTCAGGAGCCAAGTCACCTCTAATGTTCAATTCCATGAGATCTAACCATGCATTAAGGTCGTCTTTAGTTTTACCAGGGATGTCAAGTAGCGTGCCAACTATCGACTCATAAACATTCTTCTCAATGTGCATGACATCCAAGCAATGATGAATTAACAATGAACGGAAGGTCAAAGAAAATTGACTTTTTCTTCCAAGGTCCAATCACCGGCTCATTATTTATTTATTTCTTCTTCCCGAAGACCACTTTTACGTTCTTGACCATCTCAAACACTTGTTTACATGTCAAAGGTCTTAAAGGTGGTATTTCTTCTGTTTTACCATTAAAAGCTTTTCTTTGTTTGTGGTATCGATGATTCATAAGCAAGAATCTCCTATGGCCATCATACACCGTCTTCGTTTCATGTTTCAACGGGATCAAAGATGTCTCTGTTATGCAAACACGACAACTTATGAAACTCTTAACCGAGTACCCAGATAGGTTTCCATATGCAAGGAAGTCATTAATGGTCAACATCAACATTGCTCGGAGTACGAAGGAATCATCCCGGAAACGATCGTTAACTTCGATCCCACTTTCCCACAATCCCCTCAACTTATTAATCAACGGTGCCAAGTAGATATCAATGTCATTTCCTAGTTGATTAGGTCCAGAAATTAATAAGGTCAACATTAGAAACTTTCGCTTCATACATAAGTCTAGCGGAAGATTGTAGTTTACAAGGATGACGGGCCAAGTACTGTGTTTACTGCTAAAATTAGTATATGGATTCATCCCATCAGCCGACAATGCAAGGCGGACATTCTTAGGTTCCGCACTAAATTTGGATTCTTTGCATCAAATGTCTTCCACTATGGAGAATCGGTGGGGTGTCGTAGCATGTCATCGTTAACCCATTTATCATGATGCCAATTTAAATTTTTAGCATGCTCTGAATTTTGATATAATCACTTTAATCTTGTTTCGATCGGAATGTACCATAACACCTTCACCATACATACCTTTTGTCCCGTTGGACGGTTTCTTACCTTTCTTCCACCTAGACTCATGGCACACCGGACGCTCGTCCAAGTTTTCACATTTTTTTTTTTGATATAGCACACAATCATTTAAACACATATGTATTTTCTCATATTCCATCCCCACAGAGCTTAATGTCTTCTTAGCCTCATACATAGAACCCAACACTCGATTATTATCCAAAAGTGAATTTTTTAAAAATTTTAAGAGTCCTGTGAAACTTGCATTTAACCACCCACTCGACGCCTTCAAGTTCCACAATCTAATTTATCCGGACAATTTAGTATACTTCTTATACCCATTATACCATGACGTCTCCGTATCATTCATCATCTTCTCAAATAACTCCGGTCGGTGTACAAATTCTTCCTCCATATCATTAATCATATGAACCATGTCACTTCCATCATCTTTATGATCAATATCAATGTCATTCCTCTCAATTCCCCTAACCGCCGAAGTTGAACTTGAAACCTTTCCACCTTGCCATATCCATGTTTGATAAGTCCGATCAATGCCATATTGGAACAAATGAATTCTAAGATCTTGCATCAATTGTCTTCTAATATTGCCACATTGCACACATGGACAACGAATAATATTCCTTCATTGTATTCTTTGCAAAAGAAATAAATTCTTCAACCACTTCCTTATATTCATTACTCAACCTATTTGCGAACATCCATTTCCTATCCATTGCTACATAAAAAATCAAACAATAAATATCTCACTTACCCAAACACATAAATCATAGAATTACTCAAAATAATATATTAAAACCCAACACCCAACACCTATATTACTCAAAATCATAAAATATAAACAAAATTCATTATCTACATAACAAATTTAAGACACACAACAACACCCATATTACTCAAAACCACAAAACCTAAACAAATTTCATCATCTACATAACGAATTCACGAAAAAACCAAAAACTCAACACCCATATTACTCAAAATCACCAAAGTTAAACTAATTTCATCATCAACATAAATAAATTTTATCAAACAACAAACATCCAACATCTATGATACTCAAACCCATAAAATCTAAGCTATTTTCTTCATTTTTAATCAAATTTATACAAAAAATGAGAAAATTAATGAAATTTACTTGACGTTCTTCACGGATTTGTGGCCCTTCCCAGATTTATGGAGAATACAGTGGCAAACGGAAGGAGAACGGTGGCGAATGGAAGGAAGAAGGGGCCTATTTGGGGTGGCGGCGCTGTCTGGGTAGAGAGATTGGCAGCATAACTTAGTGGGCGGGCGTTTTAATTTTCAAGTGAATTTTTGCGAAATGAAGTTTTTTTGGGTTAAAAACTAGATTCAACGACGGTTTTATGAAAAATCGTCATTAAGGATACCAGTATTAGATGACGATTTTTAAAAAAAATTGTCGTCTATAGTTGACATGTCAACACCGTGTTTTTAATTGCACGTTTGACAACGGTTTGTATAAAATCATCGTCTAATTAGCGTCATCAAATCCACAATTTTTTGTAGTGGTGGAGGGATGTGCTCTCCCTCACGGCCCACCAAGTTGAATCCTTCTATTGATAAAAGGATTCAAGCAATCCATCAAGTTTTATAATAAAAAGACTGATTTATCCTCTAAATAAATTATTAACAAATAGTTTAAATGGTCAATATAGTAATTTAATAAATAATTAATATCCATCATTTTAACTCTCCCTCCATCCTAACAAACAACATGAAGGATTACTATAATCCTTTTCACCTTTCTTGCCCTTCATCCCAGCAACTCTCACCATCATTCTTACTTTCCATCTCTCCAACCAAATGAATCCTTAGTCTCTGATGTATCAATTTGTTTCAAGTTTACTCATTTTCGTCAATTGAGTGTTAAAAACATAACAAAATATGAATATTTTTCAGTTAGCAAGAGTGTTATTTTTCATCTATGCGTCAAATCATGTGTATATTTCGAGTGTTGTTGGTAAAATATACATACATATATATATATATATATATGTATGTATTTTAGCATCACAAGCATGTTACTAGGTAGCATATATTATGTGTGCTATTTTCTCTCACATTGTTATGTATTGTATGTGAGTACTTTCTCTGAGGGTACAACTTCCATTTAAAGATATGTGTTTATTTTATATGCATATATACACACACCCACTATATATATATATATATATATTTTGCTCTGGAAAGTTCAATTTTATTCAATATCTGAAAATAAAACGGATACCACACTGAGGGCAACCTCTCATAAAGAGAATGAACCAAACTTTTCTGACTCTAAAGACCATTTGGCCAACTCATGAGTGACCCTATTACAATCTCTAGACACCCACATAAGATCTAAGGATAGAAACGACTTAGCCAGCATGTACACATGCTCAAAATCTGGGATGAAACCCCATTCAAGAACCTGATCTACATCATGAATACCTTTTATCATATCGAGGAAGTCACCCTCAATGTCCACATCAAGGAACCGTTGCTCCAGAGCTATTATCATGCCAAACTCAACCGCAACAAGCTCAACACTGATAACTGAGCAGGCTTCCAAAAACTTCAAACTGAAAGCTACTGCCTTGCTTTCTTCATCTCTGAGCACAGCCTCAACCGCAACCCCCTTATCTTGGACCGCTGCACAACATTTACCTTGATTCGACTTGGCCTGTGAGTTTTCCACCTTTGTTCTCCTTCCTTTCTCACACCTCCATAATTCACAGCTTCTCTCCCAATAGCTGAGCTCACCCTTTTAGCAAAGCTGAGGGACTCATCGGCTTTAGTGCTTATCCTATTGTCTAATGCTTGAATATGCATCATCTGGCCATTATGACAAACTTTGTTCCTCTCCTGCTACACTTGCTCACACACACACTAATGGTAAACATTTGGAATTCCTGACTCTTGTTTGCCAGGACTGAAGCAAACTGCATTGGGTCCAGGATCCAAGCCACGAAGGCTTTAACAAGTAGAAGGTCCATGAGTCAATTCGAATAGTCCATCTACTCATGAGCCAAAGAGAGCGGGTATGAGATTCATCACCTCCGCACTCGAACAAACATAAAAAGTCCCCCTAAAGATCAACCCTATAAAGAGTGTCCTTTGAGGGGAGAGAATTTGTCAGCACCCTCTGTAGGAAAAGCTTTGCTCGCTTATGAAGGGTAGATTTGCATAGTAATTTACAGATACCATTTTGCTTGCCAAACTTGCCTTGCTGATCTACCCAATACGCACTCTTAATAGAGAAAATACCCTTCGTGTTAGCCTTCCATACCAACGGTCAACCAAAGGATGAGGGAGCCATCTCAACCTTAAGATCTTATCCACCATGTGGTTATCAAAGCAGCAGGTTAAGGTCTCATTGTCTTAAGTACGTGAGCCTTCAATAAAAAGATCCGCTACCACTGCATCTGCGTGAATGTTATTCGGATTGAATGTTACTCTTAACTCCATTGGTGACATCCACGGGACCCAAGGAGTGTTCCAAACACTAGCAGACCTCCTAGAACCAATCAACACACAAGTTCCCTTTGAAATAACCTCTCGAGTTGAGAGAATAACTCTCCACACCACCGAGATGTCGTAATGACAGTCTACCCTAAAAAAGTCAACGTACTTGCAGTACTTCACACATAAACAATCTGCCCACAACCCTCTGGCTCCAGAAGCTAGTGCCTAGCCAAGCTTACATAGATGAGTTGGGTTAATATCAACAAAGCGTCTTATCCCTAAGCCCCTGTAATTATTTGGAGTGCAAATTTTGTCCCAACTTATATGAGTCATGTATCTCAACTTCTCCACATTTCCTATCCGTAAGAACCTTCTAACTGCCCTATCTAGATCCACACAGATCTATAACCGGATCTGAAAAGTTGTCATAGCATAAGATGACATGCCTTAGATCACCAACTTGATCAAAGTCGTTATTCCTGTATGAGACAGAAGTTTACATCTCCAACCTTCCAAGCGAGAAAAGATTCTCTTCTTAAGAAACTTAAATTCCCTTATTTCATCCCCCTTCATTTCTGTAAAACCTAGATAGGCCTGAATATCCATTTTTATATCCATTCAGAAGAATCGCGAAGATGGGCAATGTGATATATCCTATCCTAAGGTGCCTAAACTGATCACAGAATCTGTTACCTTAAGCACCCAGTCAATGAATGTCCACTTCAATCGATCATAGGCTTTGCTCATGTCGATCTTGATTCCAACCAATCCTTCATGCCCTTGCTTCCATTTAGTAGTCTGGATAAACTCCTACACCAAGACTGAGTTCTCAACAATCCAACACCCGGGTACAAATGCTAACTGAAATGGGCTAATCAAATCTTTCAAATACAACCTAATCTTATTCACAAAGAGTTTAGAAAGGACTTTGTATACAAAGTTGCATAGTTTGATTGGCCAAAAATGGTCCACCCCTTCCGGATTTTCCCTTTTAGGAATGAGAACTAAGGTCTTGTTAATGGTCTTAATAAAATTCCCATAACAGAAATAATCTTGGATGAACTCAACTAGGCTTGGGCTAACAATGTCCCAATAATTTTTATAGAAAGTGCCTGACTTCCCATCCGATCTCGGGGCTTTAAGAGGATTCATGCTCCAGACCACTCGTCGAATTTTCTCAATAGATGGAATCTGACTTAGAGCTACATTTTCTTCCTTTGAAAGCATGTTAACGAATAATTCATCTAAGTTAACATCCAAGACAGGGTTAGTAGAAGAGAAAAGCATACCAAATTTTATCGTTAATTCAGCTGCTAACAGCTTCCTACTCTTGATCCAGTCTCCAACATCATTTTTCAACGTCTAGACATGGTTTCGCTTACACCGGATAACTATTGAGACGTGGAAAAATCTTGTGTTTCGGTCTCCTTCTACCAACCACATTTCCCTCGACTTCTGCCTCCATATGCTTTCATGCCTTTCCCATATTTCAAAAATCTCCATCTGGATGGAGGTTTCGGCTTCTAAATTTTCCAGACTTGGTTACAGGGATTGGAACCACTTAAGTTCTCTATTTAGAACTTTCAATCTGTCTTGAAAAAATTCAAAACATGTTTTGTTCCACCACCTCAAGGCTCTCCGATTGTTATGGAGTTTACGAACCAACCAAAAAGTAGGGGCTCCCTTAATATTCACGTCGCATGCTTCACGAATGACCTATCTATAGGATGGCTCTTAGACCAAGCTTTCAGAAAATGAAAGGGGCACTTCAACACTTCCTTCTCCAATATGGTGTCTAATAAAATTGGAACATGATCAGACTCCCATATCAGAAGATTTTTAACACCTGCCTTCAGGAACTTGATAGACCAACAACTGCTACAAATAGCTCTATCTAACCTCTGTCTGACCATTGCACCACGTATGAAACACCCCCATACAATCCAAATCAAATGCCCCTATCCAAAAAAGGAATTCCCTCAAGGGCCTAGCCTCACTTTCATGGAAGGGTTGCCCTTCACCCTCAATTTCTCACTTTGACTCAGCACCACATTAAGATTGTCCATCAAGATCCATGCGGTATTGACTTCTAATAATCTATTCACCATTTCTTCCCAAAATAAGGACTTGTATTGGGTGTATGGAGGACCGTAACCAAAAAAAAAAAACTAGCCAAGCATCATTTGAATTACCTCCAAACCTCACCGTAATGACATGTTTATTCACTTCCAGAACCTGCATATTGAATCCCAATTCCACATGAAGCATAAACCCCCCGCTGTCCATTCCGCAGAAACGAAAAAAGCATCAAAAAGTCTCAGCCTTTTCCTTAGCACATCCATTTGTCGCTCTTAGACCTTAGTTTCCATTAAGAAGATCACATCCGGATTATGAGACCTAATTAAGGCTAAAAGAGCCCTATTTACCGGTAGCCTCGTGAGGCTGCGACAATTCTAGGAAATCACCTTTATTTGGAGAGGAAGGCAAGGTTCGGCCCGCCTTTTCGACCTTTCTAAAAAGCTACACATAAGAACTTGCCCATTTCGTTGGCTGAATCCTCGCTTCTTCTTCTGCAACCCCATTCCCTGTCTTCTTCCTTAGAATGGCTTTTGATCTTGACATCGACCTATTCTTCCTTTTAATCCCCTTTCCACTGGATGAAGGAGAAGTAGACCTACAACCGGGACTGCCAAGATTAAATTGGAGGGTCAAAGTGAGAGCCTTAGAGATAGGTACAATTGCATTGGAAGAAGCATCTGCATTATCTTCTAGGGAAGGGAGGCTTAGGAGTATTGGGTACTAAATAAGTTGGGCTTCCCATTGGATCCCAATAAAAAATCTAGCTTCTCTCCAAAAGTGGAATCTGTTTCAAAAAGCATCAGTTGGGCCTGGTATTTAGGCACCAAGTTTGGAATACGGGCCTCACGAAGGGCTTCTCGGCCCACTTTATCCCAGGTCCAAGCGACCGCAAACTTTTTCTAGAAACTTATGTGGGACACGAGATTCGAATATCTTCACGTGCGGAATTTTCACCATTTGGTTTATGGTGGGCCCTGTATTGATAATGGGCAATGTAATTCTTTCTTCCAAGTCCGCTCCCGATTACTCCAATACTCTGATTTTTTCTGCTACAAATTCCTCAGCAAATGTTTCCACTATCGAGCTAGGCTGGTCCAGAATTGTAGTACCCTATCGTATGCTCTCCTTTGACTTACTTGTCATTACATGAGAATTTGAATCTCGTACTGGACTCGTGATGGCCTTGTCTGCATCCCTGGTTTCCTTGTTAAAGCCCGTGAAAGAGAGATGGCATTCTTGGTGTTCCCTGAACCGAAAAATCTTCCTCCCTTTACCATCTACAAAGGTAACCCTAAGCTTTTAGAGCTTATTACTTGTTGCCTCCACCGCCTCTTCTACCTCCATATCTGCCTTGGTGAAGCATGTTTCCCCCACAGAGTTAATCTTCAGCCATGAACCATACAATTGGACCTGTTTTCCCCTACATGTCAGTGTTAACGCAAGCGATGCCAGATAACCTTTATCATCATGACCAATCCTCCAACATTTGTAACGTACAAGAAGGAGTTTCTCGAATTTCATCTGCAACCAGTACGACTGACCACCACCTATAGGCGGTTTCTGAAAGTATCCCCTTGGCAGAGGTTCAAAAGTATACACTTCAACCCTGAATCTCATAAACTTGCAATGAGAGTTCTTCGGGAACTTCCAAACCTGAAACTCTGATCCGTCAATCCCCACCTTCTTTACAACCCGTGTCGCATTGTCCTCGGAGTTGTAAAAGACCGGTAGCCCGTGATCTTAGACCCATAATGTAATGGTGGAGAAATCTTCATCTTCCCAACAGCCAGACTCTGACCATTTCTTTAGATTTATGTGAGCTCCTTCCAAATTCCAAGGTTGATTCTCATATGTACTTTGACAATCTTCCTCCTTACTAAAGAAAAAGGCCAGAACCCCCTTTCCCATATCCACAGGCTTCCACTTCTTTTGTTTTCCCCAAATCCCAAGGAGGGCATTACACAACAGAGGCTTAGGAATAGTCTTTTTAAAGATTACCTTACCAAGCATAGCTTTTTTCAAGAAGGAATCACTCAGCTCCAACGACAGAACCAGATAAAGGAAAATCTCCTCGTCTCCACCAGGCGGCGCCTGTCCAGTTCCCCTTTCCTCCATGATCTCCAGTGAGACACCAGCTTCTTCCTGTAAAGACTCTCATATTGAGCAACAAGACCGAGCTTGGAAAACCCTAAACGAGTTAGGACACCACTCTAGAGCGAGAGAGCATAGAACATTGATGTTTCTACATTAAATAGGAGTGAGATTGTTTCCACATAAATTTAGAATTGAGAAATAGGATTGAGAATTCTATATCGTGACTTTGTTGTAAAATTCCACACCCACCCTATATGATACCTCTTGAGAGTTACTAAGAGATTGCTTTTTTTTTTTTTTTAAGTAACTTATATAATTAGGCAAAAGCTAAGAAGATTTTCCTTCATGTTTCCTGATCACTACTACCCCATTAAAAATACAAGAGATATGGTTAATTTATCTTATTGATCATGCATGTTGTAAAAAGCACCAGACCACAGAATAGTGGTCTATATTAATATTGTGTATATCATATTGTATGATATTCATGAGTGAGAGAGAGAGAGAGAGGAGCTTGTTATTTTGTTAATATTGTGTCCTTGTCATGGACCGCATATTGTGGTCTTTTAAGTTTCTTAACAAAACAAAAAGTTCTTGTAGAATTAGGGAAGGAAGGAACCTCACGCTTCATCCTCTTTTTTTTTTTTTTCATGTAGAAATGGAATGTTTTTCTTTTCTTGTCCTAGTCCTTTTAAAGTAAGCTAGTAAAAACTAGAAAGAAAATCAATAGTGGAAGTTTACAAAGCGTCAACAAGTCAACCTGTGGACTGACCATGGTAGACAGCTGTTTCCCATTTGAACTCTTTCTTTGTTTAATTTCCACGAATTTTGCACTTGACAAAGATAAATATTCTTTTTATATTCTATACCTCTTCAAGTCTCTTTCTTTCATTTCAGTTTACCCTAATGTCTTCAACTTAATTTGAGAAATTAACCCGTTCATTTCGCCGATTCGAATTTAGAATTCGAGTTTTGCTATAGTAAAAAGCTCTCAGAAACAGTCACATCTAACTTTTTTACTACAGTAAAAAGCTCTCATACAAAATCACATCTCAACTCGAATTACAAACTCGAATCAGCGAAGTGAACGGGCCATATTAACTAGAATACATACTATTAGTGTGCAGTTAATTTACTCTCCATCAACTTTTTTACTCTCTGATATGATATTGACATTCTACTTAACATGCATGTGTGGCGTGTTATCCTCCGAAAATAGGAACAATTGATCATATTGTAGCAAGTAGCAACTAATTTATTCATCAACTTTCTTTTGTTAATTTGCTTAGAAACGTGATGATAAGATGTGACATGTAATATATTCTCGTTATTAAGAATTAGATGGCGCACTAATTCTTCCATCTAATTCTTTACTACCGATAGTAATAAAATCGAAAAGAAAAATAAGCATACAAGCCTACACATAAGATTTATAGTGGTTTAACTTTAATGAAAGAATTACATTCACTTTCAATTATTGTGAAATTTCACCATATTGATGAAGAAGAATATTTCAAGAAAAATCGCTCAATTTATGCCTCTCAAAGTTTAATGTATAAACTAGCTAAGGCAGCCGGGAAAATACAAGTGTAAAATCCCTAATTAATCCACGAGCCAAAACAACAATAACTCGCCTACTTATCAACACTTATCAAATTAGCATGCCATTGAACATTAATTAACATATATGTTTATCATATAAGTACTGCTAAATGCAAAAGAAGAAGTAAGCACTACCAACGTCAATAGTTTGTGCATAAAACCCTAGAAAAATAAATTGGTAAAACAAAGTGTGAGTTAAGGAACCAAAAAAGTAATAAATTAACAATGTAAGAAAGGGAAAGTTAGGTAAACATATATAATCTTCAGGTTACTAAAGTAGGAAATACAAAGTAAGGGCTCGTGATATTTCTCCTTCTCATAGTTGGGTAATTCAGTCGTTGCCTTCCTAAGCCTATAAAAAGGAACTAGACGACCTAGAGGTTCCCTTTCTTGACTATATAATGAAAGAAGACAAATAATATAATATAAATTATTGTCCTGAATTTTTGCACATATATTGCAATCAATTATTGTTGGTCCAAGAAAATTAAAAATAAAAAGTTCCAATAAGCTAATTATCAGCTAGACTTTGGCTCCCAGAAAGGGCCGGGCAGCCAACTTGTCAAATGTATTGTATAGTTGAGGTGGGTTTTGGTTTGTCTTTGAATATCACAAATTTCTCATTTTTTTATTCTTTATTATAAGTCATAAATTGCACTTCACTTTTTTGTTTTTTTGTTGTTTTTTTTTTTTGCAAGTTAAAAAAAAATATTGCACTTCACTTGAACTTTGGACCATTTTATTTTGACATTTATACATCATGTACACATATAATTATATTTGATAATATATATATATATATATATGTTGTCATGTCCTTTTTGATGTATGTATTGGCCAAGTCATGTCCTTGAATTTTCTTAACGGGCCGTGATATTTTGTTTGTAATTGAAGCTTTAGCAACCAGAATGGGAAACATATTATCACTACTTTACAATTCCAGTCCTTTATGTTTGCTTTGCTTTTATCTTTACGCCTCAATCCTCATCATGAATTGTACTACCACGATGAAATATTAATTGCATGGACTTCTCTAACACCAATTGTCAGTTGCATGATATTCTCAGCCAAAAAAGAAAAAAGAAAATGTCAGTTTAATTTACTATAGTGCGTGAAGTTGTCACTACGTTTTCAGTTATTTTAAAGTATAATTTGAGTGTAGTTTTTGAATTGAATTTGAGTTATAATTTGAGTTGAAGTTATAACTCGAATAAAATTGAGTAAAGTTGAATAAAGTTAAAATTTAAAAGAACGTGAATTTGAATAAAATTAGAACTCGAGTTATCTTTTTTTAAATTTTTTAGATAAAAGAACATGCAACTTTCTTGGAGATTTCATGTGAATATCAATTTTGAAAATGATAGAAATTTTTGGTTAATTTCCAAGGGTTGAAATTGTAACATCATCTAGCAACTCATTCATATTGACTTTTGCCACACACCGAAAAAAAAAAATCTTGAAAATAAGTGTATGAAAACATTGAAAAGGCCTGCATACAGAATAATGAATAGGAGGCCCCCTCAAAAAAAAAAAAAAAAAAAGAGGATCCAAAATGTTGAATTATTCTAAAATCAACTTAATGAAAACAAAATATTATGTCTACAAGCTAGATTTATAAGATATATTTTTAGAGATACCTTGCCATATGTTTACGAGTCATATAATAGCTATCTATATTCGAATGATTTCTTATCTCTCTCTCTCTCTCTCTCTCTCTATATATATATATATATATATATATATCTGTATGTATATAGAAGGTTAGGAGATTTATAATTTGTGTGGTTTCTTGTCACAATATATCCCTAGTGCATCAAATCAAATGTTGAAATGTTTACGAGGCAACGACCAAATAATCCTACAATTTGGTTGAAGACTAGGATTTATTACTTGCTAATAATTAAATGTGACAATATGCATGCAGAAAGGGAGAAATTTCCGTTAGAAAAGGATAATATGTTTATTAATTTAATTTTTTTTGAATGGTATTAATTTGTATAAGATGTCAGCAACTACACCCCAAAACGTGATTTCTGCAAATATAATGGCTTAGTTTGGTAGTTCTGTAGATTTTAAAAAAATTGCATTTAGCTGTGCTGAAGGAAGAAACAGTTGTTACAAAAAGTAGCTGAGTGTTTGGTAAACTATAATTATAGTAGCTGTACTGATTCCAAAATAAGTGTAATAGTGTTTAATAAATTATGAGGTTGAATTGTTGTGGATAGTTAAAAATTACGACTATATTATATTATAGTTAATATATATAATTACAATATAATGTATATTTATTATTATATTTAATATAATACAATAAAACTATTATTAAATAACATATTATATAACTATGATATAGAATATAATAATATTATTAAAATAATTAATATAATTACAATATTATAAAACATGTTATAATATTACATAAAAAATAGTAACATTTTAGTTATAATATAATTAAAAATTACAACAATATTATATTATATTA